>NC_090327.1:116903533-117183533 GCF_035084215.1 Heptranchias perlo | reverse complement strand
TTTGTGTGTACCTTTCTCTACCAACGGAAATGCATATGAGCATTAATTGGCACAAAGCAATTAATGGCTTTCTCCAGTGATTGTGGTTTGGGAACTTTCCCTCAGTGAAAATGCATAAGATGTTCCAGGAATCTGGACAGTTCTTGGAATCTGTCAGGGAGAACACTGTTAACTACTTAGAGGAGCCATTCATAGACACTTGGACAAGTCGCACACTGAAGTTTTGTTTTGTTTCCTTGCCATTGTGCTCCCATCCTCGGGCTAGGTTCCCACAGGTGCCAGGAGCCTTCCAGCTACTCATCTGAAAGTGGCCGTTCTTCACCTGTGAGCATCTGATTACTGTTTGGATTTGGTTGTAATGGTCAAACAGAAAGTGCTGAAAAAGAAAGAACTTGCATTAATACAGCATCCTTCAAGACCTCAGGACATCCCAAAGCGCTTTACAGCCTATGAAGCACTTTTTGAAATGTAGTCACTGTTATAATGTAGGAAATATGGCAACCAATTTGCGCACAGCAAGATCCCACAAACAGCAATGAGATAAAGGACTAAATGACCTGTTTTTAGTGATGTTGGTTGAGGGATAAATATTGGCCAGGACACTGGGGAAACTCCCCTGCTTTTCTTCAAAATAATGCCATGGGATCTTTTACGTCCACCTGAGAGGACAGAAGAGGCCTCGGTTAACATCTTATCCGAAAGACGGCACCTCCGATAGTGCAGCACTCCCTCAGTACTGCACAGGGAGTGTCGGCCTAGATTTTGTGCTCAAGTCTCTGGAGTGGGACTTGAATCCACAACCTTCTGACTCAGAGGCAAGAGTGCTACCCACTGAGCGACAGTTAGTGTCATGCCTCTCATTTACATACGTAAGGGGCCCTAGCGCTTGTTTTAGGTGGCCACAAGTGATGCCTGCAAACCTGCCTTTCCCATTATGGCGGTGCCAATACCGTAGGCTCAGACGAGGCACTAAAAGCTGCCCCTGAATTGGTCCCGTTTTCCTCCTGTTTTCTACCTCCTTTGTGTGTTAATGGCTTTGTGCACTCTGTTACACAAAGAAAACTTTAAACAAAAAATACTCTTAGATTTTAGTGTAATTTCAGCCACTGACAAGCAGTATAACAGGGGGCTGAATTGAATGGATGAAAGTCTCTTCACTCTGCTACCCATAAGTGACCTTCTTGAAATGAGTTTAGGTCATTCCAATCCAGATGACACTGGACCTACCCCCACAGAACAAAACCATCTGTAACTTGAACCAAAATATCAACTGGCAGCCTTACTCTCAGAAGCCATAGAGATGCATGGTATGGGATATGGTAAAATAACCCCCAATCATACACCACCTTTATATACCCCCATCATACACCCCCGTTATACACCCCCATCATACATGCCCACCATCATACACCCCCCCATTATATATCCCCCATCATACACTGCCCGTCATACACCCTCCCGTTATACACCCCCGTCATACACGCCCCCATTATATGCCCTCCCATCATACATCCTCACTGTCATACACCCTCATTATACACCCCCATCATACACCCCCCGTTATACACCCCCATCATACACCCCCATCATACACCCCCGTTATATACCCCCATCATACACCCCCGTTATACACCCCCGTCATACACCCCCCGTCATACACCCCTCGTTATACACCCCCATCATACACCCCCGTCATACACCCTCGTTATACACCCCCATCATACACACCCCCGTTATACACCCCCCATCATACACCCCCATTATACACCCCCATCATACACCCCCCGTTATACATCCCCATCATACACCCCCATTATACACCCCCATCATACACCCCCGTTATATACCCCCGTCATACACCCCCGTTATACACCCCCGTCATACACCCCCCGTCATACACCCTCGTTATACACCCCCATCATACACCCTCGTTATACACCCCCATCATACACCCCCGTCATACACCCCCGTCATACACCCCCATCATACACCCCCGTTATACACCCCCATCATACACCCCCGTTATACACCCCCGTCATACACCCTCGTTATACACCCCCATCATACACCCCCGTTATACACCCCCCGTCATACACCCTCGTTATATACCCCCATCATACACCCCCGTTATACACCCCCCATCATACACCCCCGTTATATACCCCCGTCATACACCCCCGTCATACACCCCCGTCATACACCCCCGTTATATACCCCCATCATACACCCCCGTCATACACCCCCATCATACACCCCCGTTATACACCCCCATCATACACCCCCGTCATACACCCCCCATCATACACCCCCGTTATATACCCCCATCATACACCCCCGTCATACACCCCCGTCATACACCCTCGTTATACACCCCCATCATACACCTCCGTTATACACCCCCGTCATACACCCCCGTTATATACCCCCATCATACACCCCCGTTATACACCCCCATCATACACCCCCGTTATACACCCCCATCATACACCCCCGTTATATACCCCCGTCATACACCCCCGTCATACACCCCCATCATACACCCCCGTTATACACCCCCATCATACACCCCCCGTTATACACCCTCGTTATACACCCCGATCATACACCCCCGTTATACACCCCCCGTCATACACCCCCCGTTATACACCCCCGTCATACACCCCCGTTATACACCCCCCGTCATACACCCTCGTTATACACCCCCATCATACACCCCCCATCATACACCCCCGTTATACACCCCCGTCATACACCCCCGTAATACACCCCCGTCATACACCCTCGTTATACACCCCCCATCATACACCCTCGTTATACACCCCCATCATACACCCCCCCGTTATACACCCCCCGTTATACACCCCCCCGTTATACACCCTCCGTTATACAGCCCCCTGTTATACAGCCCCCCTGTTATACAGCCCCCTGTTATACACCCCCGTTATACACCCCCCGTTAAACACTCCCCCCGTTGTACACCCCCCTGTTATACACCCTCCCAGTATACAGCCCCCCGTTATACACCCTCCCGCTATACACCCCCCTGTTATACACCCCCGCCTCATACAGCCCCCCGTTATACACCCCCATTATACACCCCCCGTTAAACACTCCCCCCATTATACACCGCCCCTGTTATACACCCCTGTTATATACACCCCCCATTATGCAACCCCCGTTATACACCACCCATTATAGACCTCCATTATAGACCCCCCCCATTATACACCCCCTGTTAAACACTCCCCCCATTATACACGCCCCTGTTATACACCCCTGTTATATACACCCCCCATTATGCAACCCCCGTTATACACCACCCATTATAGACCTCCATTATAGACCCCCCCCGTTATACACCCTCCCATTATACACCCCCCCATTATACAGCCTCCCGTTATACACCCCCATTATACACCCCTCCCATTATACACCCTCCCGTTATACACCCTCCCGTTATACACCCTCACCGTTATACACCTCCATTATACACCCTCCCGTTATACACCCTCCCGTTATACACCCCCCCGTTATACACCCTCCCGTTATACACCCCCCGTTATACATCCTCCCGTTATACACCCTCCCATTATACACCCCCGTGTTATACACCCTCCCATTATACACCCCCCGTTATACACCCCTCCCATTATACACCCCCGTGTTATACACCCTCCCGTTATACACCATCCTGTTATACACCCTCCCCTTATACACCCCCCGTTATACACCCTCCCGTTTTACACCCTCCCGTTATACACCCTCCCATTATACACCCTCCCATTATACACCTCCATTATACACCCCCCCGTTATACACCCTCCCGTTATACACCCTCCCATTATACACCCTCCTATTATACACCCTCCCGTTATACACCCTCCCGTTATACACCCCCATTATACACCCTCCCATTATACACCCTCCCGTTATACACCCTCCCGTTATACACCCTCCCGTTATACACCCTCCCGTTATACACCTCCATTATACACCCTCCCGTTATACACCCCCCGTTATACACCCTCCCGTTATACACCCCCCGTTATACACCCTCCCGTTATACACCCCTCCCGTTATACACCCCCCGTTATACACCCTCCCATTATACACCCCCCGTTATACACCCTCCCGTTATACACCCTCCCGTTATACACCCCCCGTTATACACCCCCCGTTATACACCCTCCTGTTATACACCCGTTATACACCCCCATTATACACCCTCCCATTATACACCCTCCCGTTATACACCCTCCCGTTATACACCCTCCCGTTATACACCTCCATTATACACCCTCCCGTTATACACCCTCCCATTATACACCCCCCGTTATACACCCTCCCGTTATACACCCTCCCATTATACACCTCCATTATACACCCTCCCATTATACACCCCCCCGTTATACACCCCCCGTTATACACCCTCCCGTTATACACCCTCCCATTATACACCCTCCCCGTTATACACCCTCCCGTTATACACCCTCCCGTTATACACCCTCCCGTTATACACCCTCCATTATACACCCCTCCCCGTTATACACCCCCCGTTATACACCCTCCCGTTATACACCCCCCGTTATACACCCCTCCCGTTATACACCCTCCCGTTATACACCCCCCGTTATACACCCTCCCGTTATACACCCTCCCATTATACACCCTCCCGTTATACACCCTCCCGTTATACACCCTCCCGTTATACACCTCCATTATACACCCTCCCGTTATACACCCTCCCATTATACACCCCCCGTTATACACCCTCCCGTTATACACCCTCCCATTATACACCTCCATTATACACCCTCCCCGTTATACACCCTCCCATTATACACCCCCGTGTTATACACCCTCCCGTTATACACCCTCCCATTATACACCCCCCGTGTTATACACCCTCCCATTATACACCCTCCCATTATACACCCCCCGTTATACACCCCCCGTTATACACCCTCCCGTTATACACCCTCCCATTATACACCCTCCCGTTATAACACCCTCCCATTATACATCCCGTCCAATTAGACTCCAATGGAATGGAAACTCATGCAAGATGTGTAACAAGTGTCCAATCTGCTACGGGCAGTTTCTGCCACTGCTGGAAGTGAAGATCGGGGCCCCCAGTAATTTTCACCTAAAACAGAAATTTCAAAGTTTGACAGTTATCAGAAGATGCTGACGAACTCATATTTCACTGCTGGAAACAGAGCAGTGGAGAAAGAATTTGACTGGAGCAGTTTTACTGTACAATGTTCTGGTCTCCATATTACATGTAAACAGAACAAACGGGTTTCTTGGAAGAACAAGCTGGCTGTTAATACAAATGTGGCACTGTGCTTCTACTGAAAATCAGTGGGACCCTGCTATAGAGTACACCTCACTCCAATGTGCTGTTTTATTTGGCTAATCCCAAATAGCCTGCTGTCATGAGGGTCTATTGTACATGTTTCAGGCAGAATTTCTTTATTTAATATACATGTGGTGCAGTAATTTCCAACTACAAATGTTCTACTAACACGTCCCAGGCTTGGAAAAATGACGAGAGGTACTGTATTATTTCAAAACTGTGAGGTCAATTTCTTTGTGGGGCCCCTTTCAGCTCCATTTGACAAAAAGTTGAAACAAGTTATTCGAGTGTTATACTTGTCTAGTCTCCATATTACACTGTGCATAGTTCTGGTCTCCATATTACACTGGGCACAGTTCTGGTCTCCATATTACACTGTGTACAGTTCTGGTCTCCATGTTACACTGTGCTCAGTTCTGGTCTCCATATTACACTGTGCACAGTTCTGGTCTCTATATTACACTGTGCACAGTTCTGGTCTCCATATTTCACTGTGCACAGTTCTGGTCTCCATATTACACTGTGAACAGTTCTGGTCTCATATTACACTGTGCACAGTTCTGGTCTCTATATTACACTGTGCACAGTTCTGGTCTCTATATTTACAATGTGTACAGTTCTGGTCTCCATATTACAATGTGCACAGTTCTGGTCTCCATATTACACTGCACAGTTCTGGTCTCCATATTACAATGTGCACAGTTCTGGTCTCCATATACACTGGGCACAGTTTCTGGTCTCCATATTACACAGGGCACAGTTCTGGTCTCCATATTACAATGTGCACAGTTCTGGTCTCCATATTACACTGCACATAGTTCTGGTCTCCATATTACACTGTGCATAGTTCTGGTTTCCATATTACACTGGGCACAGTTCTAGTCTCCATATTACACTGTGCATAGTTCTGGTTTCCATATTACACTGGGCACAGTTCTAGTCTCCATATTACAGTGTGCACAGTTCTGGTCTCCATATTACACTGCGCATAGTTCTGGTCTCCATATTACACTGTGCGCAGTTCTGGTTTCCATGTTATAGTGTGTACAGTTCTGGTCTCCATATTACACTGTGCACAGTTCTGGTCTCCATATTACATTTTGCATAGTTCTGGTCTCCATATTACAATGTGCACATTTCTGGTCTCCATATTACACTGGCACAGTTCTGGTCTCCATATTACACTGTGCACAGTTCTGGTCTCTATATTACACTGTGTACAGTTCTGGTCTCCATATTACACTGTGTACGGTTCTGGTCTCCATATTACATTTTGCATAGTTCTGGTCTCCATATTACAATGTGCACATTTCTGGTCTCCATTTTAGACTGTTCATAGTTCTGGTTTCCATATTACACTGGGCACAGTTCTGGTCTCTCTGGTCTCCATATTACACTGGGCACAGTTCTGGTCTCCATATTACAATGTGCACAGTTCTGGTCTCCATATTACACTGCACATAGTTCTGGTCTCCATATTACACTGTGTACAGTTCTGGTCTCCATATTACACTGTGTACAGTCTGGTCTCCATATTACACTGGGCACAGTTCTGGTCTCCATATTACAATGTGCACAGTTCTGGTCTCCATATTACACTGCGCATAGTTCTGGTTTCCATATTATACTAGGCACAGTTCTGGTCTCCATCTTACACTGTGTACAGTTCTGGTCTCCATCTTACACTGTGTACAGTTCTGGTCTCTATATTACACTGTGTACAGTTCTGGTCTCCATCTTACACTGTGTACAGTTCTGGTCTCCATCTTACACTGTGTACAGTTCTGGTCCCCATATTACACTGTGTACAGTTCTGGTCTCCATATTACACTGTGTACGGTTCTGGTCTCCATATTACATTTTGCATAGTTCTGGTCTCCATATTACACTGTGTACCGTTCTGGTCTCCATATTACACTGTGCACAATTCTGGTCTCCATATTACATTTTGCATAGTTCTGGTCTCCATATTACCCTGTGTACAGTTCTGGTCTCCATCTTACAGTGTGTACAGTTCTGGTCTCCATATTACATTTTGCATATTTCTGGTCTCCATATTACACTGTGCATAGTTCTGGTCTCCATATTACACTGTGTACAGTTATGATCTCCATATTACACTGTGTACAGTTCTGATCTCCATATTACACTGTGCACAGTTGTGGTCTCCATATTACACTGTGCACAGTTCTGGTCTCCATATTATAATGTGCACAGTTCTGGTCTCCTTATTACACTGTGCATGGTTATGGTCTCCATATTACAATGTGCACAGTTCTGGACGCAATATTACACTGTGCACAGTTTTGGTCTTCATGTTACACTGTGCTGAGCTCTGGTCTCCATGTTTTATTAAAATTCGTTCATGGGATGTGTGCGTCGCTGGCGAGGCCACAATTTATTGCCCATCCCTAATTGCCCTTGAGAAGGTGGTGGTGAGCCGCCTTCTTGAACCGCTGCAGTCCGTGTGGTGAAGGTTCTCCCACAGTGCTGTTAGGAAGGGAGTTCCAGGATTTTGACCCAGCGACGATGAAGGAACGGCGATATATTTCCAAGTCGGGATAGTATGTGACTTGGAGGGGAACGTGCAGGTGGTGTTGTTCCCATGTGCCTGCTCCCCTTGTCCTTCTAGATGGTAGAGGTCGTGGGTTTGGGAGGTGCTCTCGAAGAAGCCTTGGCGAGTTGCTGCAGTGCATCCTGTGGATGGTACACACTGCAGCCACTGTGCGCCGGTGGTGAAGGGAGTGAATGTTTAGGGTGGTGGATGGGGTGCCAATCAAGCGGCATGCTTTGTCCTGGATGGTGTCGAGCTTCTTGAGTGTTGTTGGAGCTGCACTCATCCAGGCAAGTGGAGAGTATTGCATCACACTCCTGATTTGTGCCTTGTAGATGGTGGAAAGGCTTTGGGGAGTCAGGAGGTGAGTCACTCGCTGCAGAATATCCAGCCTCTGACCTGCTCTTGTAGCCACAGTATTTATGTGGCTGGTCCAGTTAAGTTTCTGGTCAATGGTGACCCCCAGGATGTTGATGGTGGGGGATCCGGCGATGGTAATGCCATTGAATGTCTAGGGGAGGTGGTTAGACTCTCTCTTGTTGGAGATGGTCATTGCCTGGCACTTGTCTGGTGCGAATTTTACTTGTCACTTATCAGCCCAAGCCTGGATGTTGTCCAGGTCTTGCTGCATGCGGGCACGGACTGCTTCATTACCTGAGGGGTTGCGAATGGAACTGAACACTGTGCAATCATCAGTGAACATCCCTATTTATGACCTTATGATGAAGGGAAGGTCATTGATGAAGCAGCTGAAGATGGTTGGGCCTAGGACACTGCCCTGAGGAACTCCTGCAGCAATGTCCTGGGGCTTAGATGATTGGCCTCCAACAACCACTACCATCTTCCTTTGTGTTAGGTGTGATGACAGCAACTGGGGAGTTTTCCCCCTGATTCCCATTGACTTCAATTTCCATGTTACACTGCACCGTTCTGGTCTCCATATTACACTGTGCAGTTCTGGTCTCTATGTTACACTGAGCATAGTTTTGGTCTCCATATTACACTGTGTACAGTTCTGGTCTCCATATTACACTGTGTACAGTTCTGGTCTCCATATTACACTGCATAGTTCTGTTCTCCATATTACACTGTGTACAGTTCTGGTCTCCATATCACACTGCGTAGTTCTGGTCTCCATATTACACTGTGTACTGTTCTGGTCTCCATATTACACTGAGCATAGTTCTGGTCTCCATATTACACTGTGTACTGTTCTGGTCTCCATATTACACTGTGTACTGTTCTGGTCTCCATATTACACTGAGCATAGTTCTGGTCTCCATATTACACTGTGTACTGTTCTGGTCTCCATATTACACTGAGCATAGTTCTGGTCTCCATATTACACTGTGTACTGTTCTGGTCTCCATATTACAGAAAAGGATATAGAAGCACTGGAGAAAGTGAAAAAAAGATTTAGAAGGGTGATACCAGAACTGAAAGGTTATATCAGGAAGGACTGAACAGGCTGGGGCTCTTTTCTCTGGAAAAGTGAAGACTTAGGGGTGACCTGATCGAGGTCTTTAAAATTATGATAGGGTAGATGTAGGGAAGTTGGGGTAAATTTTAACCCCACAAACGGATGGGTTGGGAAGTTAAAAATTGTAACAAAGTAAAATCCGACCCCAACCCACCTACTTCCGATTTTAAAGGAGGCGGGTCGGTCACTTAAATCTTTTAAGAAGGCTGCAGGCCTCCGTTTGTATAGGTTTTTTATTTTTAACTCCTGGGGACCGGGATTCCCGGGACTTCTGATTCACACCACGTAAGAGTAGGTGAGAAGGCCTCAATTAACAGGTAGGTACCTTTATTGCACTGCTTGTGGGACAGGGGGAGCAGGAGTGTTTCCTCCAGGCTCAACAAGCTTATCTGCCGCTAACCCCACACGCGCAATCAGGTGAGCCCCCCCCCCGATCTCCACCCCCCCCTGATCTCCGACCTCCCCCCATGATCTTCAAACCCCCCCACGATCTCTGACTCCACCCGATCTCCAACCTCCCCAATCTCTGACCCCCACACGATCTCCAACCCCCCCCACGATCTCCGACCCCCCCATGACTGAGCCCCTGATGACACTCCCAATGACCGCCGAATCCGATGGTTGCCCTGATGACCGATCTCCCTGATGACTGAACCCCAATAACCCCCGACCCCCCGATGACCCCCGACTCTGACCCCCCCCCCCCTCCCAAGTAGCATAGATGCATTTAAGGGGGAGCTAGATAAACACATGAGGAAGAAAGGAATAGAAGGATATGCTGATAGGGTTAGCTGAAGAAGGGTGGGAGGAGGCTCATGTAGAGCATAAACATCGAATGGCCTGTTCCTCTGCTTTAAGATTTTACATAATTCTCTGTAATAGAGATAATTGATAAGGCCTGTGTTTTAGCATTGTCTGCAGTTCTGGGCCTCCTAACTTTAAGAGTGAAATGATGCATTGGAGAGGGTTCATAGAAGAATGACAATGATGGCGTCAATTTTAATTCAGGGAGGATTCTGGAACATGAGGGGGAGCCTGGAGTGACGGGCGGTCCTGGAAGTAACGAACGGAGTGAGGCCTGGCCAATTTTAACTGCCGGACCTCGTTTTAATATTTGACATCTGCCTCTCGCCAGTGGGAATGGCGCCAATGCCGGATGGTGGGAGCGGGAATTTGGGTGGGAGCTGGGCACCCGCCAGGGACTCAGGGGAACGGTCCCTGGCATAAAGCAAGTGCTTGGGGCTGTGTATCTAAACTAGGGTTGCCAACCCTCCAGGATTGGCCTGGAGTCTCCAGGAATTAAAGATTAATCTCCAGGGCACTGCTGGGAGCAAACACCCAGGAGAAAAATCATAGAGCCGTTAAAAAAAAATCTGTCTTTTTTTAATTCTCTTTGAACATTTTCATTTATTACATAAAAATATTGGAGATGGGGACAAAGGCTGTTTGAGC
Source organism: Heptranchias perlo (assembly GCF_035084215.1). NCBI lineage: Eukaryota > Metazoa > Chordata > Chondrichthyes > Hexanchiformes > Hexanchidae > Heptranchias > Heptranchias perlo. Next base: position 117,172,688 of record NC_090327.1, on the reverse strand, counting down.
AGGCTGGTTGGACATGAGAGGTCATGTGGAAACCTCCAGGAATATGTCCAACCAGAGTTGGAAACCCAAACCCAAATGCATGCCGGTGTGGGGAGAGGGAGGAAGAGCAAGGGACAGGGGAGAGGTCCAAGGATTGTTTCCAGTGCCCACTCGTACCCCTTCTGGCCCCCCAAGGAATCCACCCGAAGATTAAAAAAATAAAACTCACCCTGGCCTCTTCCGGCCACTCTGCTGCCCTGCGCCAGGTTTCCCTCCCCACCGCCCCCCCCCAAGTAGTAGCTAAAATAGCGTCACAGCACCGATGACATCATCGGGCCACGACTTTTACATTTCAATCAGGCGATCGTCTGGCTGCCTGTGGAAGGAGCCTCGGTCAACTCGAGAGTCGGTGAGGAAAAAATGGCGCCTGTTGGGAAAATAGTGACCTCGGGCTAGTAAAAGAGAAACAAGAAAGACTTGTATTTCTATAGTGCTTTTCACAACTTCCCAAAGCGCTTTACAGCCAATGAAGTATTTTTGAAGTGTACTCACTGTTGTAATGTAGGACGCACAGCAGCTAATTTGCGCACAGCAAGGTCCTACAAACAGCAAATGACCAGATAGCGATATATTGGTTGAGGGATAAATATTGGCCAGGACACCAGGGAGAACTCCCCTGCTCTTCTTCAAAATAGGGCCATGGGATCTTTTACATCCACCTGAGAGGGCAGACAGCACCTCAGATTAACATCTCATCCTAAAGACAGCACTTCTGACAGTGTGGTACTCCCTCAGTACTGCACTGGAGTGTCAGCCTGGATTATATGCTCAGGTCTACTAGAGTGGGATTTGATCCCATGTACTATCTAACTCAGAGGCAAAGACTGCTACCCACGGAGCCACAGCTGACAACTAGTGTGACTCCCTCCCACGCATAGTTCCTGCCTGGCAGAACTTCCCTTAGGAGATGATTTGTGCTCGCGGTGATGTTATTATTAGCGCAAATGATTTATTTTTCTTTAATCATTCAGATTTGCTCAAAGAAAGCAACATTTTCACTGCCTTTGCAAGGCTTTTCGTGCAAAATTGTGGAAGTCAGACAACAAATGAAGTGATTTGTAGTTAGTAGTGAAATTTGCACGACTTACCGTGTGCATCAAATCACTCGTCCTAGTGAGCATCAGTAATGTGCTGCCAGCAAGTTAACAATGGAAATACACTAAAACTTAAGGCAAAACTTAAGGCCGTTCAGGGGTGATGTCAGGAAGTACTTCTTCACAGAAAGGGTAGTGGAAATCTGGAACTCTCTCCCCCAAAAAGCTGTTGAGGCCGGTGGTCGATTGAAAATTTCAAAACTAAGACTGATAGATTTTTGTTAGGTAAGGGTATTAAGGGTTACGGAACCTAGGCAGGTAGATGGAGTTAACATACAGATCAGCCATGATCTAATTGAATAGTGGAACAGGCTCGAGGGGCTGAATGGCCTCCTCCTGCTCCTATGTTCCTAAAACTCCTGCTTTGCCTTGTAATTTCAATATTTCCATTCTGGTAGATGAATTTTAAACTAGCTTGGAAAGGTTAAATTTATAAACCTCAGGGTGGGGGGGTGGTGGGGAGATGGTGGGGGGATGGTGGAAATCTGCAACTGTTTGTATATCTCTTTATTACTGTTCCTTGTGAAAAAAACACCCAGAAACACGGTGTGTCATTTTCTCTAAATTATCTACATATGGGACTCATTTCTGCCAGTCCCTTGATTAAAAATGGAAATTGCTCCCTGCGGATTTTCAGCTTGACATGCAGTATTCCTGAGAAAGGGAAAATAAATTAAACTGCAGGAAGAGGTGGGGGGGGGGGGGGGGGGAGGGCTTTTAAAGGAGCTTTTATCGTGGCCTGTGTCAATTTTGGCATCCAGAATTATGTGCTTCCTTTTTGACTGTATGTTCCTACCTGTTCCAATCCAGCCCCCTGCGGGAAGATGAATGGACAGAATTAGTGATTACATTTATTAAGAGGGTTACACACCCCTCACCACCATGTGCTATCTTTGATCCTAATTGACTGGAATGATACTGGGTTGCGGGGTGGGGGGTTAAAGGGTTAAATTATGAGGCCAGCTTGCATAAACTTGGCTTGTATTCCCTTGAGTTTAGAAGATTGAGGATCGAGGCGTTTAAAATGATAAAGGGATTCGATAGGGTCGATACAGAGAAACTATTTCCTCCGGTGGGGGAATCCAGAACAAAGGGGCATAATCTTAAAATTAGAGCCAGGCCATTCAGGGGTGATGTCAGGAAGCTCTTCTTCATACAAAGGGTAGTGGAAATCTGGAACTCTCTCCCCCCAAAAGGCTGTGGATGTTGGGGGTTAGTTTAGGACCAAGATCGATAGATTTTTGTTAGGTGAAGGTATCAAGGGATTATGAGTCAAAGGCGGATAAGTGGAGTTGAGATACAGATCAGCCATGATCTGATTGAATGATGGAACAGGTTCGAGGGGCTGAATGGCCTCCTCCTGTTCCTATGTTCCTATCCAACCTCTGCAAAGGTTGGACCCCCATATCCTCGCAAACTTTGAACCCGGGGAGCAGAAGCAGCCTGGCCAATGGCAAGAATAACAGTAATAGCAGCAAGGTCAGTGGGCTGGAATCAAGCTCAGGTTTCATGTAAATCCTCGGCCTCGTAATAAATCTACCCCCCCCACTCCCCCGCGTCCCCCCCCCCACTCCCCCCCTCCACCCCTGTTTCAGTGACTCCATCCAGCACAGTGTCTTCCTCATTGAAATAAATACTTCATTTCAATGAAATAAAGTTGCCCTTTGCCTTAAATTCACCCTAAGCTTAAACTGACCCGAACCCTAAAATCAATCCTAAGCATGTCGGTTTGACTTTACAAATACACCCTTCCAGCACAAAGCCTCACCTGCTGGGAGCGCAGATCAGGAAATGGTGAGCCTGTTCCCTGCAACTTTCCATCATGAATGGAATATCATTTTCGGATATGTTCTCTCAATGAGTGAGGATCTTTGCTGGGAGCACAATTTCCTGAAGCCAGCCCTTGAATCCAAGCTGACCCTAATCCTTAGCCTAACTCAGAGTAAACCTAATCCCAACGCCAACCCCAACCTGGGAAGATTTTATTCTGGGGGTAGATTTATTTAGTAGCAGTGGTGGCAACAAGACTGGGAGCAAGGCTTCTAGGGACAGCAACAGATCAGCAGCAAGGCTGATGGGAGCAGCAACAAGGTCAGTGTGGGTGGCAATAGGGTGGGAGGCTAGGGTAGATGTCAGGTTGATAATACAAGTGAAAACCAGGCTGAATATAGAAAGTTCAGAGGGGAGGCGAACAAGGAAATAAGAGCAGTAAAGAGAGAGTATGAGAATAGGCTGGCGGCAAACATAAAAGGGAATCCAAGTCTTCGACAGGCATGTAAACACTAAACGGGGAGTAAGAGGAGGGGTGGGACCGATTAGGGACCAAAAAGGAGATCTATGCATGGAGACAGAGGTCATGGCTGAGGTACTAAATGATTACTTTGCATCTGTCTTTACCAAGGAAGAAGATGCTGCCAATGTCACAGCAAGTAGGAACATAGGAACAGGAGTAGGCCATTCAGCCCCTCGTGCCTGCTCCGCCATTTGATAAGATCATGGCTGATCTGTGATCTAACTCCATAGACCTGCCTTTGGCCCATATCCCTTAATACCTTTGATTGCCAAAAAGCTATCTATCTCAGATTTAAATTTAGCAATTGAGCTAGTATCAATTGCCGTTTGCGGAAGAGAGTTCCAAACTTCTACCACCCTTTGTGTGTAGAAATGTTTTCTAATCTCGCTCCTGAAAGGTCTGGCTCTAATTTTTAGACTGTGCCCCCTACTCCTAGAATCTCCAACCAGCGGAAATAGTTTCTCTCTATCCACTCTATCTGTTCCCCTTAATATCTTATAAACTTCGATCAGATCACCCCTTAACCTTCGAAACTCCAGAGAATACAACCCCAATTTGTGTAATTTCTCCTCGTAACTTAACCCTTGAAGTCCGGGTATCATTCTAGTAAACCTACGCTGCAATCCCTCCAAGGCCAATATGTCCTTCCGAAGGTGCGGTGCCCAGAACTGCTCACAGTACTCCAGGTGTGGTCTAACCAGGATTTTGTATAGCTGCAGCATAATTTCTGCCCCCTTGTACTCCAGTCCTCTAGATATAAAGGCCAACATTCCATTAGCCTTATTGATTATTTGCTGCACCTGTTCATGACACTTCAATGATCTATGTACCTGAACCCCTAGGTTCCTTTGAACATCCACTGTTTTTAACTTTTTACCATTTAGAAAGTACCCTGTTCTATCCTTTTTTGATCTAAAGTGGATGACCTCACATTTGTCTACATTGAATTCCATTTGCCACAGTTTTGCCCATTCACCTAATCTATCAATATCTCTTTGTAATTTTATGTTTTCATAAAAGTGAAGAGGTAGTTGAGATACTGGATGGGCTAAAAATTGATAAAGAGGAGGTAGTAGAAAGGCTGGCTGTACTTAAAGTAGATAAGTCACCCAGTCCGGATGGGATGCATCCTAGGTTGCTGAGGGAAGTAAGAGTGTAAATTGCGGAGATACTGGCCATAATCTAACAATCATCTTTAGATATGGGGGGTGGTGCCAGGGGACTGAAGAATTGCAAATGTTACACCATTGTTCAAAAAAGCAACTACACACCAGTCAGTTTATCCTCAGTGGTGGGGAATCGATAATCCAGGACAAAAATTAACAGTCACTTGGACAAGTATGGATTATGAACAGAAAGCCAGCACGGATTTGTTAAAGGCAAACCGTGATTAACCCACTTGATTGAGTTTTTTGATGAGGTAACAGAGGGGGTGATGAGGGCAATGCAGTTGATGTGGTGTATATGGACTTCCAAAAGGTGTTTGATAAAGTGCCATATAATAGGCTTGTCATCAAAGTTGAAGCCCTTGGAATAAAGGGGGTAGTGGCAGCATGGATATGAAATTGTCTAAGTGATAGGAAACAGAGAGTAGTGGTGAACAGTTGTTTTTCGGACTGGAGGAAGGTATACAGTGGTGTTCCCCAGGGGTCGGTACTAGGACCATTGCTTTTTTGATCTATATTAATGGCTTGGACTTGGGTGTAGAGGGCACAATTTCAAAATTTGCAGATGACACAAAACTTGGAAGGGTAGCAAACAGTGAGGAGGATAGTGATAGACTTCAAGAGGACATAGACAGGCCGATGGAATGGGCAGACACCTGGCAGATGAAATTCAACGCAGAAAAGTGTGAAGTGATACCTTTTGGTAGGAAGAACAAGGAGAAGTGATATAAACTAAAGAGTACAATTCTAAAAGGAGTGCAGGAACAGAGAGATCTGGGGGTATATGTGCACAAATCGTTGAACGTGGCAGGGCAGGTTGAGAAAGCAGTTAAGAAAGCATACGGGATCCTGGGCTTTATAAATAGAGGCAGAGAGTACAAAAGCAAGGAGGTTATGATAAACCTTTATAAAACACTGGTTCGGCCACAACTGGAGTATTGTGTCCAGTTCTGGGTACCACATTTTAGGAAGGATGTGAAGGCCTTAGATAGGGTGCAGAAGAGATTTACTAGAATGATTCAAAGGATGAGGGACTTTAGTTACGTGGATAGACTGGAGAAGCTGGGATTGTTCTCCTTGGAACAGAGACGGTTGAGAGGAGATTTGATAGAGGTATTCAAAATAATGAAGGGTCTGGACAGAGTAGATAGAGAGAAACTGTTCCCATTGGCGGAGAGGTCAAGAACTAGAGGACATAGATTTAAGGTGGTTGACAAAAGAACCAAAGGTGACATGAGGAAATGCTTTTTTACACAGCGAGTGCTTGTGATCTGGAATGCACTGTCTGAGGGGGTGGTGGAGGCAGATTCAATCATGGCCTTCAAAAGGGAACTGGATAAGTACTTGAAGGGAAAAAATTTGCAAGGCTAAAGGGATAGGGCGGGGGAGTGGGACTAGCTGGATTGCTCTTGCAGAGACCCGACACTGACTCAACGGGCTGAATGGCCTCCTTCCATGCTGTAACCATTCTATGATTCTATGATTCTTTGGCAGGATAGGTAAAATCCTAATAAAACAACAAGAACCAGGAGTGAAGCTGGCGCACAAAGATCTCATGAAATCCTGTGAAACGGCCAATAAAAAGGACAACTTTGAAAATCTTGAAGAAATCAGAACTGGTACTATAAGTAACCAGTGAGACAAGACTCTTTTACTGCTAAGGAATGAAATGTTACCCACATTCCAGTGAGAATGAAGTATGCGTGATGCAACATTGCCATGAATTGGTGCGATAGCAAACGACACGTACGGATCATGACAATAATTTCAGGATTGATAGGTTCAGAGCAAGTCATCTGATATTGTCCATCTAAGTGTATAAATATGCACCGCTTTGAGTAGTTATTTGATATTCTGTGCTGATATCTTGCCTGGATTGGTAAGTAGTTTGCAGTACCCAATGGATATCATACTTGAAAGTATATAGACACATAGACTTGCTTGTTCTTTCTATCAATATCAATAGAACTAACAAGTTGATTTATCTCTGGCATCTGAACCTATATAATTTGGATGAATCTATTTGTTGATCTAATAGGGAATGCCTGCATTTTGACCAAGCGATGATGAAGGAACATGACTACAGCCAAAACATCCTGCATAGGGTGGGGGGGGGGGGGACCAAAATTGTATGCAGTACTCCAAACGAGCTCTTACCAAGGCTTGATATAACCCAATTTTCCTGCTCCTAGTTTTGTATGGAATAGTACGGGCATTTGAACTTTAAGGGGGTGTCAATGATCACTTCCCAGGTCCTTCTCTCTCACAGTTCCTTTAGCCTGCGTCCACGTGTGCTGTATTCTATACTTGTATTCTGGGAACCCATGAGCAGAACTGCGTGTTTCTCTATATTGAAAGCCATTTGCCAATCTTGGGTCCAATTCTCCAATCTCTCCAAATCCATTAGTCATCAAATTGTGGTTCCGGCCCTACTATACAATTTACTGTCATCTGCAGACTTAATTATTGTACTGTTCATTGTCTCCTCCAGATCGTTAATGAATAAAATACATAGAAGGTGACCCAGCACTGAACCCCGGGGCACCACATTGGTGACTGAACCACATCGAGAGCTACCCCATGTAAAGTCACCCTTTGTTTATGGTGCATGAGTTGATTTGTTATCCCTCTCACCATTTTCACCTTTTATACCTAACTTTCGCACACAATCCCTTGTGAGGCACTTTATCAAAAATGAAGGCATCCTGACAGCTGCCAGAATTGGTAAGCATTGACTTATAAAATGTAATGCTGGTGGTCACAAATGAGCTGAAGATGAAGAGAGTGAAATCCATTCCTTATCACATAGAATTACATAGAATCTACAGCACAGAAACAGGCCATTCGGTCCAACTGGCCTATGCCAGTGTTTAGGCTCCACATGAGCCTCCTCCCACCCCTCTTCATCTCACCCTATTAGCATATCCTTCTATTCCTTTCTCCCTCGTGCTTATCTAGCTTCCCCTTAAATGCATCTATGCTATTCGCCTCAACTATTCCATGTGGTAGTGAGTTCCACCATTCTCACCACCCTTTGGGCAGAGAAGTTTCTCCTGAATTCCCTATTGGATTTATTAGTGAATATCTTATATTTATGACCCCTAGTTTTGGATTCCCCCAAGTGAATCCACTGGTGATATGTGTCCAAGAGAGATAAGAGAGTCTGGAAAAATCTGAAGAGGGTAAATACATGAGGACATATCCTCAGACTTTTGCAAATGAAAGAATTGGGAGTAAAACTCAACATAGTCGTAGAATAAAGGAGGAAGACAAAATTAAAGAGGTCAACGCATAATGCAACAAGAGACATAGAATTTACATAGAATGTACAGCACAGAAACAGGCAGTTTGGCCCAACTAGTCTACTCCAGCATTTATGCTCAACATGAGCCTCTTCCCACCCTACTTCATCTAACCCTATAAGCATAACCATCTATTCCTTACTTCTTCATGTTCTTATCCAGCTTCCCCTTAAATGCATTATGCTGTTCGCCTCAACCATTCCCTGTTGAAGCAAGTTCCACATTCTCAACACTTTCTGGGTAAAGAAGTTTCTCCTGAATTCCCTACTGGATTTATTAGTGACTATCTTATATTTATGGCCCCTAGTTTTGGACTCTTCCACATGTGGAAACATCTTCTCTATGTTTGCCCTATCGAACCCCTTCATAATTTTAAAGATGTCTATCAAGTTACCCCTCAGTCTTCTCTTTTCTGGAGAAAAGAGCCCCAGCCTGTTCAGTCTTTCCTGATAGTTATAACCTCTCAGTGCTGGTATTGTCCTTGTAAATCTTTTTTGCACCTTCTCCAATGCCTCGATAGCCTCGTTTTTTTTTAATCATACATCAAAAATACATAGTTCTGCGGCATCCACCTTATCATATCTGGGGAAGAATTCTAAAGGAAACCAATGGAAAAGAAAATCGGGGTGGGGGGCAGGGTGTATAACAGGCGTCTGATCCACTACCACTAGGACGTGAAGGTTAAAATCTATCACGTGGTTTGCCAATTCACAAATATCCCAAGGTAAGAGTCCTTCTGATCAAGTATTCTGGGAATGCCTGGGTGAGGCTGTAGGCTACACATCTTGAGAAGGTCAACATTATGCATATTTGAAGATCCAATGATGATCTTAGGTCCCCTGGAAAAAAATAAAAATGCTGCTGTGTTGATTCTTTGGTGGCAAGGTGATGAACTTATGAACTGAAGAATTTGGTTAATATGCTGGAGAGGGAAGAGGTGGCAGAAAAGGCACAGCTGCAGGCATTTCATAAGATAAGGAGAGGCATATGGAATTAAAGCCATCTGGGTTGTCCTACAATGAAGGCGGCCATTAAACTAATTGGCAAAGGATGTGCGCACCATAATCAAGTTTCAATTGAAATAAGAATATATCCATCACATGAATAATTTTTTCAAAAGAGGTCTAAAGATTAGAGTGAGCTTATTAAAAAAAAAGACTTTCCGATGTGGTTTGTCCAATTTGCGATTGGGTAAATTGAGTGTAGGTCCCTTACGTCAAATCTGTCCCCATTTGTGCGCCAGTGATGTTCTTTGCCATCACTTCCAGCAGCTGAGGGAAGAGTTGGCCATTTTTGGATAGTTCTGTGCAAACAAGGCAAAAAACTACACCATGACATTATGCACCTTATTTTTCCCTCGTTTCTGCCTCACTTTTTCTCTTTTCAGCTAGGGCATGGTCGCTAAGTACTCCAACAAAGGCAGGAGAACAGTTATGTTCATAGCGGCAGTTTCTAAGTCATTTGTGTCACATTTTTTAAAGATTTTTTTTTCTCCAGCCAAGTGTTTTGTCATCTGTTTTTATGCCACTTGCTGTGGGGCTGCCCCCCAAATCAGTTCACACGGGATTATAAAGGGCTTGCCAATGGAGATTCACCGTTTTTTTTCGTGTCAGTTGGTAGCACTCTCACCTCTGAGTTAGTACAGTGTGGGTTCAAGTCCCACTCCAGAGGCTTGATGATAAAATCTAGGCTGACACTCCAGTACAGTACTGAGGGAGTGCAGCATTGTTGGAGGTGTTGTCTTTTGGATGTGATGTTAAACCGAGGCCCTGCCTGCCCTCTCAGGTGGATGCAAAAGATTCCATGGCACTATTTCAAGAAAAGCAGGGGAGTTCTCCCAGTGTTCTGGCCAATATTTGTCTCTTAACCAACATCACTAAAACAGATTATCTGGTCATTATGACTTGCTGTGTGCAAATTGGCTGTTGCATTTCCTACATTACAACAGTGACTGTACTTCATTGGCTGTAAAGTGCTTTGGGCTGTCCTGAGGTTGTGAAAGGCACTCTAGAAATGCAAGCTCTTTTTTTGTTAAATCTAGGATTATTACCAGGGGATCTGCTATGAACATGTTCTTTATTTTACTTTAGAAAATATCTGGTCTGCCTAAATCTGTTACACTTGTATTGCACCTGCCTGAAATAGCATGAGGTGGCTTAGCTCCTTTAAGAAGCATGTTGTATGCTTTATCTTTTAAATCTTATATAATTTCAGTTATGTGGAGAGACTAGAGAAGCTGGGATTGTTCTCCTTAGAGCAGAGAAGATTAAGGGCAGATTTAATAGAGGTGTTCAAAATTATGAGGGGTTTTGATAGAGTAGATGGGAAGAAATTGTTTCCACTGACAGGAGGGTCAGTAACCAGGGGATACAGATTTAAGATAATTGGCAAAAATGCCAGCGGGAGTTGAGGAGAATTTTTTTTTATGCAGCGAATTGTTATGATCTGAAATGCACTGCCTGAACGGGTGGTGGAAACAGATTCAATAGTAACTTTCAAAAGGGAATTGGATAAATACTCAAAAAGGAAAAATTTGCAGGGCTATGGGGAAAGAGCAGGGGGAGTGGAACCAATTGGATCGCTCTTTCAAAGAGCCAGCACAAGCACGATGGGCCGAATGGCCTCCTTCTGTGCTCTATGATTCAGTGATTCTAAGAGGTTGAATCAATCCCTAAGTAGGAACACAAAGGGTAATCTACTCTTTGAAACGAGCTTTTGAGAAAAAGAAACCATTTGCAAGCTTTCAGCATTCTGCTATATTTTACTGATAACTCTTTTGTACCATTTCAAAGTAAAAACATGCTTTTTTAAACTGAAATTCTTTAGTAAAGAATCACCTCCTCTTTGTCCCTGTGTATCAAAAATAACCCTTCATTATTCTGTTTTCTGATTGCATAGATGTGTTTAAGGGGAAGCTGAGGGAGAAAGGAATAGAAGGATATGCTGATAGGGTGAGATGATGTAGGGTAGGGTGGGAGTAGGCTCGTGTGGAGCACCGAATGGCCTGTTTCTACGCTCTAAATTCTATGTAATTCTATGCATGTTCCTGTTTTAAATGTTACAGACTGTGGCAGCACCACCAGCGCGTTGCCAGAAAACCTTTTCACCCCTTACTGTGGCCTGTGGTTTACCATGGATCTGAGATTTTGATGTTTTAAATCACTTCTTCAGTGCGCTCTGCCAACTTGGACTCTCAGTGGTGGCAGGGGTTAGCTGTAACCACAGTATTACTGGCTTCAGTTGATGTGCTAGAAAATAACCTGCTACATCTGGAATGTTTATACCTCATTGATTTCTTGTTTTCTGCATCCTCCTTCCCACAGGAACCACTTAAACATTTTCTGTACCAATTCCAAGAATTCAACTGAAGCTTCATGGAGATCATGCTCTGCAAGTTACTAAGTTGAGATGCTACTGACATTTTCAATGGCCCGGATCTTGCTGGAATGGGTGCCCTGTTAGTTAGACTTTTTCCTGCGCTCTTCAGCTCGAATTTATTTTTTGCCCTGTAATTTGCTGGAAGTGCGAGCTGATAACAGTGCGGTGAGGGCAATGGGGCAACTGGGACCTTAGTGAACCCCAGGACCAAACAATCTATCTCCTTAACCAACGAGATTTAAGGATTGAGAAAGAAACAGAGGAACGATGGAGAAGGAAACGGTGAATTAGAGTCAAATCAGGTACAGAAAGAGAAATAAAGAAGGATTAGGTTAAGTCAGAGAGAAAAAAGGGACAGAAAGGAAAAGTAAGAAAAAAAATGTAAAAATTTAAAATGTAACATTTTAAAAATCTCTAACAACAATTTACTACCTGCAAGAATGAGACTCAACTTGTGTGAAGCGAATGGGGGGAGCGACGTAAATCGAGCAGCAAGTTCTGGATAACTCACGGGGTATCTCTTCATCCCCCTGAACTTGCTGGCTGATTTGCACATTAATAACGGTGTGCGTCGTGCACACGCCATTATTTTTCCAGCAAGATCTGGCCCACTGTGTCTATTTTAAGCTACAGAGGGAGGGGTAGATTTTGCCACCTCACTGTGTCTGGGTCTGTGTCTGTCTTTGCTTTTATAGAGATAAGCAGAAGTACCTCTCAATTTCAGCACAGATGTAAGAGACTCCAACTCGAACAAATAGCAGTTAATCAAATTTTTTTTTATAGTTGAGTGAAAATAAGGAAGTCAATAGTGAGGCACCTGGAACAGTCCTCAATCTTGTGCCTTCTTTATAAATTTTATTTAGCCGCGAGGATTTCTTGATATTTACTAGTACTCAGGGTCACATTACCCTTCTCTAACACTTGCGTACTTTTCCTATGTTTCCAGCGCACCATTTTGTATCACCAAACTTTTTTTAGGTTCGCTCTTTTTGTTCTCCCCGGGTCCTGGCCAATATTTATCCCTCAACCAACATCACTAAAAACAGATGATTTGGTCATTATCGTATTGCTGTTTGTGGGATCTTGTTATGTGCAAATTGGCTGCTGCATTTCCACATTGCAACAGGGACTACACCTCAAAAGTACTTAATTGGCTGTAAAGCACTTTGGGATGTCCTGGGATCGTGAAAGGTGCTCTAGAAATGCAAGTTCTTTCTTTTCTTCTTTAATTGTTTTTAATTTCCTCAGATTTAAAAAAGAAGATTTTTTTTACTGAACGGCTCCATAATTCCTTAATGTTATAAAGTCAGGAAACTGAGAAGACGGGAGTTGGAAGCTGAATCTGAACGACACTCTCATTGATGAACTTGTGAACTTGTCTTTAAGTCACCTCTCCTTGCCGTGCCGAGTAGCTGGTTAAAAGCAGTCTGGTAGAAGGCATTTTGTGTAGAAATCTCCTCATGTGATGTCAGGAAGTTCCACTCCAGTGATATCATAAATGGGGAGAGCTGCCTTTAGCCCAGTGTTCCCGTTCAGGAATCACATACTTTTAAACGAATGTCCGATCCCAAAATGCCTCTAACCAATAATTGTAAAGCAGAAAACATCGGACTGCTGAGAGATGGACTGTAGATGTTGGGAGAGAGTCCCATGCTAATGGCGATGAAACTAAAGAGTACTGCTCAGTACGCTAGGTAAACGTCCCTGCAGTTTGAGGTAGTACAGTGTTTAGGTGCATGTGTCCAGCTATCTGCACTGGTGCTTGCTCAAGCAAAGCCATTATTTTTCCAGCAAGATCTGGCCCACTGTGTCTATTTTACGCTACAGAGGGAGGGGTAGATTTTGCCACCTAACTGTGTCTGGGTCTGTGTCTGTGTCTGTCTTTGCTTTTATAGAGATAAGCAGAAGTATCCTCTCAACTTCAAACACCAGTGCTTGCAGAACTTGCAGAACAGAATATTGTGCTCTGGGTCCTTGGACTTCAGATGGTCAGGTTCATCTGTGGAAAGAATAAAGCTACAGAACAGTAGTGTAGTACATCACCTGCATGACCATATCCGCAATAAAGCTAATAGACAAATATTGTATAAAACAGTGCATGACATCTGCTTTCATCTTGTTGTATTTTTCTATTAATAGTTTTCAACGTTCTGATTGGGTTCCATTTATAGGGTTAAAACATACCGTGGGATGATCCTTATTAGCGTTATAAATGGAGACTCCCACTTCACCCTTTCCACACCTTCTAAACTGACATGCTGTGCTACCCTCCTCACGGTCTCACAAAATCCCTTCAGCTCATGTTGCTCTCACAAACACCAACAACATCTTCCATTTATGTAGCTTCTTTAATGTTGTAAAACTTTCCAAAGGTGCTTCACAGGAGTGATTATCAAACAAAATTTGACACCGAGCCACATAAAGAGATATTAGGACAGGTGGCCAAAAGCTTGGCCAAAAAGGTAGGTTCTAAGGAGCATCTTAAAGGAGGAGAGGGAGGGAGAGAGGTTTAGGGAGGGAATTCCAGAGCTTAGAGTCTAGGCAGCTGAAGGCACGGCCGCCAATGGTGGAGCGATAGAAATCGAGGATGCTCAAAAAGCCAGAATTGGAGGAGTGCAGAGATCTCGGAGGGTTGTAGGGCTGGAGGAGGTTACGGAGATAGGCAGGGGTGAGGCCATGGAGGGATTTGAGCGCAAGGGCCCCGATATTAGCGGGGAGGCGGGATGGCAGCGGGAGGGGGGGGGGGCGCGATTGGGTGCGTGGGTAACCCGCCAAATAAAATCTGTCCGTTCCCCACGCGATCGCGGGTAAATTGGAGCCACTTAACGCGGATTCCGGGTTTGCCATCTGAAAGCTGCGCAGCGGACGAACTGCACACCCACATCACAGGCTGTCAGCTGGAGGAGCTCTATTTAACGGGGCAGTCCTCCAATGGCTGCTCCTGGAGCAAACACCCAAATAGAACAATGGAGCAGCCCAGGGGAAAGGTTGCTCCTAGATTCAGTGATGCCTCACTCCAGATGCTACTGGATGGGGCGAGGAGGAGGAGGGATGTGTTCTACCCGGTGGACAGGAGGAAGTGACTTGCCTCTGCTACCAAGAAGGCCTGGCTCGAGGTGGCAGAGGAGGTCACCAGCAGCAGTAACATCTCCTGCACCTGGATCCAGTGCAGGAAGCACTTCAATGTCCTAACTAGGTCAGCCAAAGTGAGTACACTTACTCATTCTCCTACACTCCATCTTCCACATCACCGCCACCACCCCCTAACTCATTCTGCACTGCCAACACTACCCTATCACATCACTCCTCACACCCACTCAAAGCTCGTCTTCAACTTACCTGCACTTCCTCAGCACTTCCTCACCTCCCCATTACTCACCCCACCACTACCATTCAACCCAATCCTCATACAATGTCATGGCTCTGTCTCATACTCACCCTCTGATGCATCTCTTTCACGGTCAGCCGCACCCAAACCAATGCATTCAGCGGTTGGTCACGTCACCATCACTCACTCACGCGTCTGTACTTTCTACCCTTATAGGAGAAGAGAGCTCAGAATGCATGGGAGAGGGCAAGGGCTGGAGGGGGGCTGCAACAGATAGTCGTCCTCACAGACGCGGAGCAGAAGACGCTGGAGCTGAGGCGCACCCTCGAGTGCCTGTCCGTCGGGGACGCCGAGACTGGCACCCGACAAACGTCTGGTGACAGAACTTTAACATTCAGCACACACAATAGCAATTGGTGTTAACATGCCTTGCCATCTTCAGCACCTCGGTATGCTCATCGCAACATGATGATCATGCTTAATATTGCCTTCTGTTCTCTTACAGGGCCTTCAGTGACCACTGTGAAGGCGGAGGGCGATTCCTCAGAGGACCTGCCAGCCTCTGAGGGGGCACTGTCACATCTGAGCGAGCCTTCCACCAGCACAGATACACACACCTCGGTGGGTCCTAGTCCGCAGTTAGTTGGGGTCGCACATGGTGAGATACCACACACATGTGAGCACGAGCAGACACTGGTGGCCGGGGCAGCTGTGGAGATTCCATATCGGTGGGAGCACTCTTCTCCAGGCTCTGCTCAGCTGGACATAGATGCTGAACCCTGGGGGCCATCCTTTAAAAGGCAGCAGCACATTTGCGAGGTGCTGGAACAGGTGCCACGGGCACTCACCACAATCGCACAGAGGATGGAGGAGTCCAACTCCTGCATTAGTGGAATGGTGGCACAGGTACAGGAGGGTATCTCTGAGATAGTGTCACAGGGACATGAAGGCATCTCTGAGATATTGTCAGTGGTAAGTGCGGGAATGTCTGTGATGGAGGGAAGGCTAGTCTCCATGGAGCTTCAAGCATGGTTGACACATGAGTCCATTCAGGCCCTGACAACGGCCGTTCGGAATCAGGGTGAACAACATTCTGCTGCCTTAAACAGGCAGGCAGATACTCTAGCACTGGCCTTACAAGGCTTCACACTTGTCCTCTAAACTGTCATCCAGCAGAGTGGTAGGAGTGGTGTGGGCTTTGTCCAGGGGAGGGATAATGGCGAAAGGAGACATGGTAGTGGGGACGCCATTCAAAGCGCCCCTATGTCTCACCCGTTGCCTCCCTCTCAACCAGTACCCGCAATGCTGCCTCCTCTCTAGGTGGCCGAGTCTGCCCCTGCACAGGTGTGTGTGGAGCAGTCTTTGGAGGGGCCCTCACGGGCACCGAAACCCAGAGGGCGTGGGCCTAAAGTATCTAATCGGTCAGGGCATGAACAAGAGCAACCTGCCACTACCTCTGCTGCAGCCACAGGGGATGCACCACGTAGTAGTCGGAAGCGAAAGGCGAAGGTTTTGTGAGCACAAAGTGGATGCACAAGGGTGTTTGATGGTTGGTCTTGTTTTTTATTTATGTTTGCTTTTTAATAAACTCACATTAAATATTATTATTGTCACCGCTACTGCCACGTCTTGGTCATGTTTGACTGGCTTCTGTAATAAGGCCCTTTCATGAGGTTCACCATGAATGCCCACACCGTTGGGTCACTCTACAGTGGGCGTATGTGTAGTTGCAGGACTGTTTTGTGCAGTGTGGGGCGGGGGGAGGGGCACTGGTGTGGCCGCTGCTCGATCCAGGTGGTGAGGACTGGAGTCTTCACACTGTCTGATGTTAGGAGAACCGTTCACATATCAGTGACTCCCTGGCCTCACGAGCAGTCAGGTGAGCCGTTGTTCTGCCCATGGGTTGCTCCTCCTCCTCTTCAATGTGGGTGGCAGATGTGGATGTGGCCTCCTTAAGTGACACCCCTCTCTGTTGTGCCATGTTGTGCAGGTCACAACACCTGACTATAATGCATTCCACTCTGTCTGGTGCGTATTAAAGCGCTCCCCCAGAATGATCAAGGCACTTGAAGTGCATCTTGAGCAGCCCTATAGCATGCTCAATTGTAGACCTGGTAGCGATGTGGCTGTCGTTATATCGACGCTGTTGCTCGATGGTGGGGTTCCTCAGAGGTGTCATGAGTCAAGTGTGCAGGGGGGTATCCCTTGTCCCCGAGGAGCCAGCCCTTGCGGGTGTTCGGAGTATGGAAGAGGGGTGGGATGTTGGGACTCCCGGAGGATGTAGGAATTGTGGCAGCTGCCAGGGTATCTGACACGTACTTGAAGGAATCTCTTGCGGTGGTCACAAACGAGCTGTGTAAATGGAGCGATAGCCCTTCCTGTTGATGAATAGTCCTGGCTCGTGTGGAGGTGCTCGTATTGCTATATGGGTACAATTGATTACACCATGCACCCGTGGGAAGCCAGCCACAGCGTGGAATCCCACTGCCTTCTCCGACTGGCTGAGGTTGTCCACGGGGAAGTTGACATAGTGCGAGGCCCTGCAAAACAAGCCATTGTTGACCTGCCTTTTGCACTTGTGTGCAGACGACTGAGAGAGCCCGGCAATGTCCCCGGTGGCACCCTGGAATGATCCGGAGGCGAAGAAGTTGAGGGCAGTGGTGACTTTGACAGCCACAGGTAAGGAGATGCTGCTCGGGCCAGCTGGGAGCAGCTCGGCATGAAGGAGGTTGCAGGTGACTGCGACTGCCTGGCAACTGACTCTGAGCCTCCGTATGCACTGCTCCTCAGAGAGGTCCAGGAAGCTGAGCCTGGGTCTGTAGACCCTGTTGCGAGGGTAGTGCCTCCTCCTCTCTCTGTTGTTGCCCTCCGTGCTCTTGTGCAGGTGCCTGTGGCGCAGCACTGTGCTGTGGAGCTCCACGTGGTGGAGGTGGATGGTGTGCCTGGCGAGTCTGGTGATGTTGCTCGTCCTCGGATGAAGTGATGAATGCAGCCATGCGCCCCCCCATCCTGACGGAGTGAGTTTGAGGGGGTCCGCAATGTCGGTAAATATGTTTGCACAGCAGAGGTTTGGGTGGAAAGTAAGAATTTTGAATGAAAATACAAAGGTGTTGCAGCCAAAACTTCGTCTGAAGTGAAGATATTTTGTATCTGTCTTCACACTAATAACATACCAATAATAGCAGATAATCAAGGGGCAAAGGGGAGGGAGGAACTAAAAACAATCACTATCACTAGAGAAAAAGTACTAGGTAAACTAATGGGTCTAAAGGCTGACAGTCCCCTGGACCTGATGGCTTGCATCCGAGGGTCTTAAAGGAAGTGGCTACAGACTAGATTCTGGAAAGGTTCCAGCGGATTGGAAAACCGCAAACGTAACACCCCTATTCAAGAAGGGAGAGCAACAGAAAGCAGGTAACTATAGACCAGTTAGCCTAACGTCTGTCATTGGGAAAATGCTAGAATCCATTATTAAGGAAGTAGTAGCAGGACATTTGGAGACTCATAATACAATCAAGGAGAGTCAATATGGTTTTATGAAGGGGAAATCATATCTGACAAATTTATTAGAGTTCTTTGAGGAAGTAACAGGCATGGTGGATAAAGGGGAACCAATGGATGCAGTATATTTGGATTTCCAAAAGGCATTCGATAAGATGTCGCATAAAAGATTGATGCACAAGATAAGAGCTCATGGTGTTGGGTTAATATACTGGCATGGATAGAGGATTAGCTAACTAACAGAAAACAAAGAGTCAGGATAAAAGGGTCATTTTCAAAATGGCAATCTGTAACTAGTGGGGTGCCGCAGGGATCAGTGCTGGGGCCTCAACTATTTACAATATATATCGATGACTTGGATGAAGGAACAGAGTGTATTGTGGACAAATTTGCTGATGATACAAAGATAGGTGGAAAAGCAAGTTGCGATGAGGACACAAAGTGTCTGCAAAGGGATATCGAAAGGTTTATCGAATGGGCAAAAATTTGGCAGATGGAATATAATGTGGGAAAATGTGAAGTCATCCACTTTGGGAGGAAAAATAACAAAGCAAAATATTATTTGAATGGAGAAATACTACAAAATGATGCGGTACAGAGGGATCTGGGTGTCCTCGTACATGAAACACAAAAATTCAACGTGAAGGTGCAGCAGGTAATCCGGAAGGCAAACGGAATATTGGCCTTTATTTCTAGGGGGATGGAGTATAAAAGCAGGGAAGTCATGCTACAACTGTACAGGGTGCTGGTGAGACCACACCTGGAGTACTGTGTACAGTTCTGGTGCCCTTATTTAAGGATGGACATACTTGCATTGGAGGCAGTTCAGAGAAGGTTCACTAGGTTGATTCCAGGTATGGAAGGATTGTCTTATGAGGAAAGATTGAACAGGTTGGGTCTATACTCATTGGAGTTTAGAAGAATGAGAGGAGATCTTATTGAAACATACAAGATTCTGAGGAGACTTGATAGGGTAGATGCTGAGAGGATGTTACCCCTCATGGGAGAATCTAAAACTAGGGGGCACAGTCTCAGAATAAGGGGTTGCCCATTTAAGATGGAAATGAGGAGGAATTTCTTCTCCCAGAAGGTCATGAATCTTTGGAATTCTTTACCCCAAAAAGCTGTGGAGGCTGAGTCATTGAATACATTCAAGGCTGAGTTAGACAAATTTTTGCTCAGCAAAGGAGTCAAAGGATAAGGGGAAAGGGCAAGAAGGTGGAGTTGAGGTAAAAATCAGATCAGCCATGATCTCATTAAATGGCGGAGCAGGCTCGAGGGGCCGAATGGCCTACTCCTGCTCCTATCTTTTATGGTCTTTTATGGACAGAGTGTCCTGTTGCAATAAATGATGTTTTCTCCCCACCTGTCAAATCAGCATTTGCTTCTCCCACTGGCTGCTGGCTGAAACACGTCTGTTGCAACAGTGAGTGTTTCCCACAGCACGGGAAACACGCTGAGGATCCTTCAAAATTGCACCCCTGCCAAAATGTCTGATCAATCAAGTAGTTCAAGTACCTCAACTATCGGACAAACTATGCAAAGTATCATCCCGCTGGCTTTAATTGCCGGTGGGACTACCGCATTCGGGAGGTGTGCGCGCACCCGAATGCATCACTGGGGAACCCGGAAGTCAGCGGGTTGGAGCTGGGCTCCGAACCCGCTCCGGATTTTAGCAATTTTCGGAGCCCCCAACGCACCCGCTCCGTCCCCCGAAAATTGGCCCCAAGGATGCTGTCTTGGCTTGGCAGTCAGACACAATTTTCTCCACATCATTGAACTATTTACTCTTCCTTTGCTAAGTTCTTTAATTGATGCAGGTTATGCTCAACTCCTTCCAGGTCCCAGGCCCTCCTGGTGTTTTGTTTGAGAAACACGGATGCCGATTCTGAATAATAAAGTCCTGTTAGTCATGACCTTCTGCAGCTCTGTGAGTCTGGATTTCCTGCTTCTTCAGAACACAGGTGCCATTTTCTGACCAGCTCTGGCTGTGGTATTATAGCACGGTGACTTGTAGGAGTCAGGAATCTCATTTTCTGTTTGTTTAATCATAACCATAGAGAATGCTGTTGTGCAAGGATTAGACACGTTAACTTACTTGATGCCAAATTTAAATGCAGTGGTGTGGAATAAGCAACATTAATAGTGCGGTGATAAACTCATGCCTTCGATCTCTGAAGACTTCTTGCAGTGCCTGACAGTCTGGTTATGTGGTTAAAGAGATTCTCCTGGGTGTATTAATCACCCCATATTATACCCTTTTGCAGGCCATTGTACATTGAAATCATCACTTGAATCATCACACAGCATTTTATTAGTTGTGATGTATTTAGGCTTTAGTCATTTAAAGTACATGTTAACCAGCAGTGTCTCATGCTGACAGTCAGACATTCCCCAGTCTTGTCAGTGTAGCCTTTGCTGATTGAAATCAGCTTTAAAGGAGTGGCCTGGGTCATAGGTCTGTATCCAGGGTTGTTTTTCAGATTACATAGAATTACATAGAATGCACAGCACAGAAACAGTCCATTCGGCCCAACTGGTCTACTCTGGCTTCTATTCTCCACACAAGCCTCCCCCCACCCCTCTTCATCGAACCCTATCAGCATATCCTTCTATTCCTTTCTCCCTCATGTACTTATCTAGCTTCCCCTTAAATGCATCTATACTATTCACCTCAACTACTCCATGCGGTAGCAAGTTCCACATTCTCACCACTCTCTGGGTAAAGAAGTTTGAATTCCCTATTGGATTTATTGGTAACTATTTTATATTTATGGCTCCTAGTTTTGGTCTCCCCACAAGTGGAAATATCTTCTCCAAGTCTACCCTATCGAACACCTTCATATTTTTAAAGACCTCCTGTGGATCACCTCCAGTATTACTAGTTATTAATTAATTAATTTGAATTGTCAGTGTTTTTTAGGACTGTGTCGGTTTTTGTTAAAGCTTCTGTGAGTTCTCTAGATTGATGATTTGACGGCTGAGAAATTAGACTTGCAACAAAACGGATGGCGAGTCGGCCTGACCCGACCGAAACTCGGGATTGGCCTCATTTGAATTAGACAGGCGAGCTGCGGACGCCTGATGCAGCTTGCTGTTCAAGGCCTGACCAATGCCGGCTGGCTCTGATACCAGTTAGGTCTTGGGGAGGCAGAGGTGAATTGGAAAGGGGTGGGGGTGAGCCTGGGCTTTTCCCATACTCTCCTGGCCGGCCTCCTGTCTTCCACCCTCCAAAAACTTCAGCTCATCTAAAACTCTGCTGCCCGTATCCTAACTCGCACCAAGTCCTGTTCACCCATCACCCCAGTGCTCACTGACTTACATTGGCTCCCAGTCCGGGAACGCCCCTATTTTAAAATTCTCATCCTTGTTTTCAAATCCCTCCATGGCTTTGCCCCTCCCTATCTCTGTAACCTCCCCCAGCCCTACAACCGTCCGAGATCTATGCGCTCCTCCAATTCTGGCCTCTTGCGCATCCCCGATTTTCATTGCTCCGCCATTGACGGCCGTGCCTTCTGCTGCCTAGGCCCTAAGCTCTGGAATTCCCTGGCAACGGCCCACAGCTGGTTAGGCCGCTCAAGACCCGGTACAACTAGGCGGAGCTCACAAGATGCAAGCTCTGCCCATTTATACACAAAGTTCAATTGGGGCCCTACCACTGGTGTTAGGACCCCAATTTGCAGATGCAAGGCACCAAATGCTTGTTTCAGGTGAACACCCTGGGGAACCAAAAGTTGCCCCCTTCTGAATTGGGGGTCAGCACACTTCTGGGTGAGATCCTGACCAGAAATATGCCCCCTATCAACAACAACAACAACAGCTACTACTACTACTACTACTACCACTCACATTTATTTAGCACCTTTAATGTAGCAAAACGTCCCAAGGTGCTTCACAGGAGCGATTATCAAACAAAATTTGATACCGAGCCATATAAGGAGATATTAGGACCGGCGATCAAAGAGGTAGGATTTATGGTGCATTTTAAAAGGAGAGAGAGAGGCAGAGAGATTTAGGAAGGGAATTCCAGAGCTTGGAGCCTAGTCAGCTGAAGGCATGGTAGCGCGAAGGAAATCGGGGATGCGCAAGAGGCCAGAATTGGAGGAACGCAGAGATCTCGGAGGATTGTAAGGCTGGAGGAGGTTGCGTCCAAAAAAACAGGCAAAACAAGGTTGAATTTCTCCCCCATTGATAGAGAAGGGCAAGAGAGCACTGATGTGTTTTCTGCATGATTGTTATAAAGCTCTCGGCCTCATCTTCAGAAAGCTCTCTGCTCTCTTGCTGAGGTCAATATCAGCTGATTCTGAATTTATGAAATTGATCGACGAGTATAATTGACAAATCTTTAAAAAGTTTCTACGACATTATTAAAAGCATTTCAGGGCTGATTAATTTATGAAATATTTATTGCATATGTGTTTTTAATTATTGCGAGTTTCGGACAGAATTAACTCATGCTGCAGCAATGGGTTACATGTGTACCACTAAAATATATTCCATATTAACTCTGGTGCTCTATGAAAGGAACTGTGTTGAGGATAGAAGTTTGTGAATGTGCCGGAGATCAGACACAGCTGCACACTACAGATCTCACGTCTTGCAGTGCGAAGGTCAGCTCCTGTTATGAGACAAGGTCACATCCTCGTATCCCTTCAAACCAGATGAGAGATGAAAGCCCTTTCTGTTTGACCTGGTAATTGTACGCACTTTCAAACCACACGTGCGGTGCCTCCAACACATTACTTCTGACGTGACCCCATCGCTGGGATTACTGATCACTCCCATCCACTTTGTCTCTTAAAAGTCTAGTATGAACTGGATAAATCACTTGTGACTGGTGGCATTTAAGGGAAATGAACCACCTCAGGACTAAGAGTCGGTGGTTTATTTTCCAATGAACCGAGGCTCACTGTCATTTAGCCTCTATTTATATGACAAGGGAGGCATGATTTAGTTTTAGTGATTTATTGTTCTGGCAGTGTTATTTTAATAGTTCCAATCTAACCCCATCCCCCACTTTATCAGTACAGAAACTGCTGAAACTATCGTTCCTTACATTCTACTCCATAGAATCTTACAGTGCAGAAGGAGACCATTCGGCCCATTATGCCTGTGCCAGCTCTTTGAAAGAGCGATCCAATTAGTTGCACTCCCCCCTCCTCTTTCCCCATAGCCCTGCAATTTTTTCCTTTTTAAGTATTTGTCCAATTCCCTTTTGAAAGTTACCATTGACTCTGCTTCCACCACCCTCTCAGGCAGAGAATTCCAGATCGCAACAACTTACTACGTAAAAAAAATTCTCCTCATCTCCCTCCTGGCTTTTTTGCCAATGACCTTAAATCTGTGACCTCTGGCTATCGATCCTCCTGTCAACAGAAACAATTTCTCCTTATTAAACTCTACATGAGGGAGAAAGGAATAGAAGGATATGCTGATAGGGTTAGATGAAGTAGGGAGGGAGGAGGCTCTTATGGAGCATGAACACTGGCATAGACCAGTTGGGCTGAATGGCCTGTTTCTGCGCTGTACATTCTATGTAAGCTCTATGTGAACTTGTGACGTGGTATTTCCAGGAGAATTCAATGACACTATTCAGGT
The DNA here is from genome assembly GCF_035084215.1 of Heptranchias perlo. NCBI lineage: Eukaryota > Metazoa > Chordata > Chondrichthyes > Hexanchiformes > Hexanchidae > Heptranchias > Heptranchias perlo. The sequence goes on along the minus strand of NC_090327.1, from coordinate 117,148,989 downwards.
TGTTGGCACAATTAAGAATAAGCCGGGAGTCGTACATTTTGGGGGTCAGGGTAATTATGGTGACATCCCTCGAGCTCAGCTAAGTGAGGGAGATTCCCAGGATCCCGTACACGCAAAGGGTCTCATGGGGCTGCCTTGTAAAGGAAAATCGGGCAGGGTGTATAATAGGTGGCTGATCCGCTACCCCCTGCCTTATGACCCCCGGGTGAAGTTGAAAGTTCCGCCCGTTGAGTACACAGCTCTTCACGGACCCTTCACAAACTTTTCCCTACTGGATGGGCTCTGGTCCGGTAGGCCGCACTGCTGCACATGTTCCAGTCCTACTCCCACCCCCTAAGGTTGCCAAATCTGGTTGGAAGTATTCCTGGAGGATTCAGTACGTGGCCTCCCACCTCCAACCGCCCCGCCCCCCGCACTCCCGCCATTGGCCACCCGACACGTCCATTCTCGTGGCGCCCCGCCTTCCCACACTGATTGGACAGCAAACAGGCTCTTAATTACCCGATTGGATGATGCTTGACTGTCAGTCAAACAGCCTTTTTATCCCTTCTCCAATACCTTTATAACTAATGAACGAAAGAAAATTTTAAAAATCACACACAATTTTTTTGAATGATTTTTCTCCCGGGTTTTTGCTCGCAGAAGTGGCCAGGAGATTAATCTTCAATCCCTGGAGACTCCAGGACAATCCTGGAGGGTCAGCAACCCACCTCCCACCCCTGTATTCAGCCATTCTGGACAGTAATCCTGGAAAGCACAAAGAATCTGACAGGACTCCCAATTACTGCAGACTGAGGCCTGTGCCAATTGGGCTTACCCACCGGAAAAAGGGCACCCCAGGCAACTTGTAAGATAATATAGCCAACGCGACGAGGCACAAGAAGATGCCCTGGGCAAAGTGCAACAACAACAACAACTTGCATTTACATGGTGCCTTTAATGTAGTCAAACGTCCCAAGGAGCTTCACAGGAGCGTTATCAAACAAAATTTGACACCGAGCCACAAAAGGAGATATTAGGACAGGTGACCAAAAGCTTGGTCATAGAGGTAGGTTTTATGGAGCGTCTTAAAGGAGGAGAGAGAGGTGGAGAGGCGGAGAGGTTTAGGCAGAGAATTCCAGAGCTTAGGCCAATGGTAGAGCGATGAAAATAGGGGATGCACAAGAGGCGAGAATTGGAGGAGCACAGAGATCTTGGTGGGTTGTAGGGCTGGAGGAGGTTACAGAGATAGGGAGGAGCGAGGCCGTGGAGTGATTTGAAAACAAGGATGATAATTTTAATATTGAGGCGTTGCTGGACTGGGAGCCAATGTAGGTCAGCGAGCACAGGGGCATTGGCTGAACAGGACTTGATGCAAGTTAGGATATGGGCAGCTCAAGTTTATGGAGTGCAACCCTCCCCACAGCAGACATTCTCCAATTCTATTTTGATCTTAACCTTTCTGAAACCTTAAGCTGCTTACAAGAACTTTCTGCAACTTTCTCCAACATCCTTAAACTTTCTCAATCAAATGAACAGTTCAGGTTATCAGGACAATAAGAGTCAACAAATCCAATTGCATAAATTATTTTTAAAATGATTTCAGCTGATGACAATGATGTCATTTCAGCTACAAATATGTCTTAAAAATTGTAGGTCAATTTTGACCTTTTAAAAAAAATAAAAATCGCACATCTGCAGTTTCAGTGTCTGTGATTCCTTGGTGGGAGGGCATGTCATGCCAATAACATTCTTTCAAGGATGCTTGATACCATGCTATCTGTCTTAGGTCTATTGAAAATGAATTCTTTGTTATAGCTCCATTGCCTGCTCTTCACTCTTGCTAGCAGAACCTTGATATGTCTACAATAAAGCAATCATATGTATTCAAAGAATTAGCCCCATAAGAAAGAAAGAAGTTACATATATACAGTGCAGCACTCCCTCAGTATATAGTGCTTTTCGCATCCTCGCGATATTTACTTGGGATCACTGGTGTCTTATAAGTAGACCTCACATCTCCTATAGTCCTATAGAGTGTTAAATTGTTTGCTCAACATATAGTTAAACAATAGAAGACCCAGGGAATCACAATAGAGAAACTTTATTCTATACTCCAGCTGCTGGAAGGTATCACATCTCTGAGTCAGAAGGTTGTGGGTTCAAGCCCCACTCCAGGGACTAGAGCAGGTAATTTAGGCTGGCACTTCAATGCAGTACTGAGGGAGTACTGCACTGTCGGAGGTGCCACCTTTTGGGTGAGACGTTAAACCGAGGCCCCGTCTGCCCTCTCAGGTGGACGCAAAAGATCCCACGGCACTATTTGAAGAAGAGCAGGGGAGTTCTCCCCGGTGTCCTGGCCAATATTTATCCCTCAAGCAACATCACTAAAACAGATTATCTGGTTACTATCACATTGCTGTTTGTGAGATCTTGCTGTGCAAATTGGCTGCCTTGTTTCCTACACTACAACAATGACTACACTTCAAAAAGTACGTCGTCCTGAGCTCGTGAAAGGCTCCATAAAAATGATGCAAGTCGTTCCTTTAGTGGTGTACTTCAGGGATCTGTGCTGCAGCCTCTTTTGTTTTCCACATTAAAGAAGTGATTTGGTCATAGGCAGCGAAGAAATTGTGATGATACCAAATCACAGGGTATGGCAAACTCTGCGGAAGAATGGAAGAGATTGCAGGAGGAGATAAGCAGGTTGGTGGACTGAGGGGATCGATAGATAGATGCAGTACAACGCAGTGAAATATGAAATCGGACATTTTGAGGAAAATAGAACAATGAAAAAAAGCACACCATAAATAGTAACAGAGTAGAGGAACAGAGAGATCTACGGGAGCAGATTCTTAAAGACCGTTGAAGGTAGATATGGCCATAAAAAGGCAAATGGGATTTTGGACACAGTTTGGTGGGTTCCTGCTCTATTTCCCCCCCTCCCCAACCCCGACCCCAAACCCCCACCCAGATTACACTGATGATGTCCTAGGCAGCCTGAAAGCAATTTGATCCCCTAATCTTTTTTTAATTTGATTTTTTTCTGTGCCGAACAGAAGCTAATAATAAGGAGGCTTAATTGCTTCCTCACAGAGCCTGGATAAGTAAAGCGCATCAAGAAGAAGCTGAAGTAAATTGGCTTTGTACAATTCATTTCTATCTTCATTTACTTTAAAGTTCTCCTGTTCATTAAGTTCATTAACACTAGTTCTCACTTGGAGTAAAATACTTAAGTTTCAATTCGATTTACAGCTAATGAAAGATATACAACCTCCTCATTAATGATCTTAGTTAGCAAAGCTTGAACAACTAAAAATCAGGTTTTTATCTTCAGTCTTCACTATTATTTTTTAGAGTGCAAATCCTCAGAACAGTGTTAAATGTGATGTAACAACCTGTTAGTGTCTTCTATTGACAGTACACTAATAATAGTGAAGAGGGGAAATACGAGAAAAAGAAAGACTTGCATTTCTATAGCGCCTTTCACAATAACCCAAAGCGCTTTACAGCCAATGAAATACTTTTGAAGTGTAGTCACAATTGTAATGTAGGAAATGCAGCAGTCAATTTGCGCACAGCAAGATCCCACAAACAGCGATGGGATAATGACCAGATAATCTGTTTTATTTGATGCTGGCTGAGGGATAAAAATTGACCTGAGCACCAGGGAGAACTCCCCTGCTCTTCTTCGAAATGTGCCACAGGATCGTTACCGTCCACTTGAGAGCGCTGACTGGGCCTTGGTTTAACGTCTCATCCGAAAGGCGGCACCTCCGACAGTGCAGCACTCCCTCAGTCCTGCACTGGGAGTGTCAGCCTAGACTATGGGCTCAAGTCTCTGGAGTGGGGCTTAAACCAACGACCTTCAGACTCAGAGGAGAGAGTGCTACCCATTAGGGGTGATCCCGTAATCCTGCAATCCCAGTGGGGGAGCCGTACTCACGGGGAGCACTGGACGCAGATAAAGCTACAGCATCCCATTATGTGGGCTCACTGGTGGGAGTAACAGGTTTGTGCAGATTGTCCCTATGGTCCTTATTCTGATCATGGGATTTTCAACACTTTCAAGTATCTGGAAAACCTTTCAAACTTTATGCTAATTGCATTTGTTGTAGCCCAATTTAAAATTAAAAACGATTCCTAAATCAAACACTCAGCAATCAATTCCATTGTTTTAGGATTTGGATTTGGATATTGGTTGAGGTTTGATTTACTCAGTGGTTATAATTCTGGATTACAGTGTGTGTTCTAATGCAGAACCCCGCGATCACCATTGATTTATATTATTTTGAAATTATATTTTATATGCAATAACATTTCAAAAACCTAGTCGGCTGGAAGGGGCAGCCATGTTTCTAATAGTGGTAACAGGGAAAAGATTCCAATAGCCGTAGGATATTATAAAGCATCCAAGCTTCATGAATGGTTCCCTTATTGCAAACAGACGTCGAGGTTTGTTTCAGCATCCTGTTTAATCTTTTGAGTGTTGGCAGAGAAACTACATAAAACTCTGTGGAGCTACTTTCTAATGTGAACTGGCCGTCAGTGAGACAGCTGATCTGTTAATACTCAAGAGGTACAATATTAGCAAGAGCTTTGCGATATGCAATGGAATCATGTTGCATCTCAAGGAGTAATATTGACGTACCAAAGAGTTTTTAGGCAGACTTGCTGTCTGGAATATTCTGAAAGAAGTCTGCTTGAAAACTTGAAATACTGAAGAAACCCAAGCTGTTATAATACATTTTTTTTAAAGTCCAGTAAATGTAGCATTTTCTTGCAACAGATTCAAGCAGCAGGGCAATAATCTCACTTACTCACCAATCACATCTGCCCAAACTCCCAAACCAAGACTCTTTATAATGGAAAAAATAGAAAAAAAAGACTTACATTTCTATAGCTCCTTTCACGACCTCTTTATAGCCAACGATGTACTTTTTTTTTTGACGTGTAGTCACTGTTGTAATGTAGGAAAAGCAGCAACCAATTTGTGCGCAGTAAGCTCCCACAAACAGCAATGTGACAAATGACCAGATAATCTGCTTTTTTTAAGTGATGTTGGTTGAGGGATAAATATTGGCCAGGGCACCTGGGAGAACTCCCCTGCTCTTCTTCAAAATAGTGCCATGGGATCTTTTACGTCCCCCTGAGAGGGCAGATGGGGCTTACTGCAGCCCCATCTGCCCTCTCAGGGGGACGTAAAAGATCCCATGGCACTATTTTGAAGAAGAGCAGGGGAGTTCTCCCAGGTGCCCTGGCCAATATTTATCCCTCAACCAACATCACTTAAAAAAAGCAGATTATCTGGTCATTTATCACATTACTGTTTGTGGGAGCTTACTGCGCACAAATTGGTTGCTGCTTTTCCTACATTACAACAGTGACTACACCGTTCACCTGAGGAAGGAGGAAGCCTCCGAAAGCTTGTGGAATTTAAAATAAATTTGTTGGACTATAACTTGGTGTTGTAAAATTGTTTACAATATTTTTGAAGAGCTCCTTTTAAATTCAGATTTTTAAATTGATTTTACATTTCCACAAGCATCAAATACTTAATCTAGGAACACAGCATATAGCTGTAATAACCTGTGGATTTCATATATTCCTTCGACTATCATAACCGCTGCCCAGCTAAGCTAGATCATCTGCTGCATGTAATATTCACTTTGTCCCTTTCCTCTTGTTTGCATAGAGTCCCTTTGACCCATCAGCAGTTTTATCTCATCATGTCTTCAACATTCAATCTTCTCCTAGAGTCTGCTAACTTCCAATATTCCCAACATTAGACTCTAACCAGGAGACACCTTCCAGTATTCCTAACATATTCCCCTTGCTGACCCCAAAATCTTCCTTTCTTCCCAACGGAAATCCTTTTTGATCTGTTGCTGACACTCAGTATCATAGAAACATAGAAAATAGGAGCAAGAGTAGGCCATTCGGCCCTTCGGGCCTGCTCCGCTATTCAAAAAGATCATGGCTGATTGTCTAACTCAGTACCCTGTTCCCGCTTTTTCCCCATATCCCTTGATCCCTTTAGCATTATGTACCAGCATCATGAACCTTTTTTATGTTCCTGCTGTCCTGTGTGATACTTTTACTGTGCTGGGCATGTCTAATAATCCATTATTTCATTGTTGGGCGGCAAGTGCTTATTATATTCTTCCAGTCCAGTTAATACTGAGGAAGACTGTGACAAAATACAAAAAGACATTAATAAGCTTACAGAATGGGTGTGTAAATGGCAAATGAATTTCAATATAAATAAGTGTGAGGTGGTGCATTTTGGTAGGAGGAATAAGGAGGCCACATGGTCCTACGAAAATAAGAGTCTAAATAGAGTTGAGAGACAAAGAGATCTCAGGGTACACATTCACAAATCATTAAAAGTAGCATCGCAGGTCAACAAAGCCATAAAGCACTGAGGTTCATTTCTAGGCGAATAGAATTGAAAAGCGGAGAGATTATGTTAAACTTGTATAGAACCTTGGTTAGGCCATACTTGAAGTATTGTGCACAGTTCTGGTCTCCATATTACAAAAAGATTATAGAGGCGCTGAAGAATGTGCAAAAATGATTTACAAGAATGATACCAGAATTGAGAGGTTATAACTATGAGGAAAGAATGAACAGGCTGGGGCTCTATTCTCTGGAAAAGAGAAGGGTGAGGGGTGACCTAATAGAGGCCTTTAAAATTATGAAGGGATTTGAGAGGGTAAATGTAGAGAGGATGTTTCCACTTGTGGGGGAGTCCAAAACTAGGGGCCATAAATATAAGATAGTCACTAATAAATCCAATTGGGAATTCAGCGTAAACTTCTTTACCCAGAGAGTGCTTGGAATGTGGAACTCGCTACCACATGGAGTAGTTGAGGCAAATAGCATAGATGCATTTAAGGGGAAGCTAGATAAGTACATGAGGGAGAAAGGAATAGAAGGTTATGCTGATAGGGTTAGATGAAGAGGGGTGGGAGGAGGCTCGTGTGAAGCATTAGCACCAGCATAAACCAATTGGGCAGAATCGCCTGTTTCTGTGCAGTAAATTCTATGTAATTCTTTGTAATTTCTGTGCTGAAATCTTTTCTGTTGGTACCATCTAAAGTTCATATTCTGCAGCTGCTTCCTGACTGTGTCTATCTGTTTTATTCAGGTCAAGAACAAATTATTAGCATTGGACAAATCCTCCTTTTAGATTGAAGGCCCGGGAAATTCTACTAAATTGCTCCCACTCTGAAGAATTTCTCGGCCAAGGTTTCTACCTTTTAACATTTAAAATAAATTGAGAAGCAACCAAGCAGAATTTTAACCAAAGACAGAAGGCTAGATATTACCTGTTATAGAATCATATAGCACAGATTGAGGCCAATTGGCCCATCATGCCTGTGCCAGCACTCTGAAAGAGCTATCCAATTAATCCCACTCCCCCTGCTCATTCCCCATAGCCCTGCTAATTTTTCCTTTTCAACTACTTATCCAATTCCCTTTTGAAAGTTCTATTGAATCTGCTTCCACCACCCTTTAAGTCAGTGTTCTCCAGAGCATAACAACTTGCTGTGTAAAAAAATTCTCCTCATTTCCCCCCTAGCTTTTTTGCCAATTAACTTTAATCTGTGTCCTCTGGTTACTGACCCTCCTGCCAATGGAAACAGTTTCTCCTTATTTACCAAATCAAAATCCCTCATAATTTTAAAGACCTCTATTAAATTTCCCCTTAACCTTCTCTGCTCTAATGAGAACAATTCCAGCTTCTCCAGTCTCTCCACATAACTGAAGTCCCTCATTCCTGGTAGCATTCCAGTATGTCTCCTCTACACCCTCCCTTAGACTTTGACATCCTTCCTAAAGTGTGTTCTTCTCCATATTCTTTTGGTGGGTAAGTCAGTACATTGCAATTTGTTCAGTCAAATATGCTGTTATGAAGAAGCAAGGGCTGATTTTAATTTGTCTCATCTAATGAAAATACTTCTTGCATGAACTGAAACAGGATAAACTTACATATTAATTTGTGATGTAGTAATCAAAGCTCTTCATGTAGAATATTATTGTAGTGTTTGCTATCCAGGTAATACCTTCCTCTTGTTATTCCTTCTCGCCCCCTCCTTTGCTTTCTTCCCTATAGAATTCATTCATAGATTGCTTTCTATACTAGATACCATCCACCCTTCCTTATGCATGTTCTATTCTGTGTGCTAGTTTTACCATATTGAATCATAGGACTGTACAGCACAGAAGGAGGCCATTTGGCCCATTGTACCTATGCTGGCTCTCTGAAAGAGCTACCAATTAGTTTAATTCCCCTGCTTTTTTCTCATACCTGTAAAAAAATCTTTTCCAAACATTTATCCACTTCCTTTGTAAAAGCTATTATTGATTCTGCTTCCACCTTGGTTTCTAATTGGGCATTCCACATCGTAATGCAGAATGGGTAGCAAACTGGTTACAAAACAGAAAAGAGAGAGTAGGGGTTAAGGGTAGCTACTGAGACTGGCAAAAGATGGGAAGTGGTGATCCACAGGGATCGGTGCTGGGGCTAGTGTTGTTCACAATTTACATTAATGATTTGGACTTGGGAATCAGAAGTACAATTTCAAAATTTGCGGATGCCACCAAATCGGGGAGTGTGGGTAATACAAAGAAAGAATGCGTCAAAATGCAAGAAGACATTAATAAACTTGCAGAATGGGCGTGTAATTGGCAAATTAATTTCAATATAGATAAGTGTGAGGTGGTGCATTTTGGTAGGAAGAATAATGAGGCCATTATGATTGCTTGGATAATAAGAGTCTAAATGGGGTAAAGGAACAAAGGGATCTTGGGGTACAGATACACAAATCACTAAAAGTAGCGACGTAGAATAATAAGGTTTAAAAAAGACAAACCGAGCACTAGGGTTCATTTCTAGAGGGATAGAATTGAAAAGCAGAGACGTTATGTTGAACTTGTATAGAATCTTGGTTAGACCACACTTGGAGTACTGGGCACAGTTCAGGTCTCCATTTTTTAAAAGGTTATAAAGACATTAGAGAAGGTGTAAAAAAGATTCACAAGGATAATACCAGAACTGAGAGGATATACTTATCAGGAAGGGTTGAACAGGCCGGGCCTCTTTTCTCGAAAAGCAGAAGACTGAGCGGGTGGTCTAATAGAGGTCTTTAAGATAATGATGGGGTTTGATAGGGTAGACGTAGAGAAGATGTTTCCCCTTGTGGGGGAGCCCAAAACTAGAGGTCATAAATATAAGATAGTCACTAATAAATCCAATAGGGAATTCAGGGGAAACTTCTTTAACCAAAGAGTGGTAAGAATAAGGAACTCATTATCACAAGGAGTAATTGAGGTGAATAGCATAGATGCATTTAAAGGGAAGCTAAATAAGCACATGAGGAAGAAAGGAATAGAAGGATATGGTGATAGGGTGAAATGAAGTTAGAAGGGCGGAGGCTCATGAGGAGCATAAACGCTGGCATAGACCAGTTGGGCCGAATGGCCTGTTCCTGTGCTGTAGACTCAATGTATCTCGATATAATAACCCTCTGTGTAAAATATCTCTCTTTTTTCTTTTAGTGGTGATTTTAAATGTATACCTTGTAGTTACTGACTCATCAACCAGTGGAAATAATTTTTCCCTATTTATCCTGTCAACATTTCTCATCATTTTGAACAACTTTATCAGATATTCTCGAACCTTCTCTGTTCTAGTGTAAAGAGCTCTAGTTTCTCCAGCCTCTTCTCATAATTAAAACTACCCATCCCTGGTATCATCTTAAGGAATCTCTTCTATTCCCTGTCTATGGACTTGACAACCTTCCTAAAACAGGACACTATTATTACTACGGCCTCCCAAATCATTTGAATTGATACAAGTTGGGGTCCTATGATGTCATTAGGAGCCTGATGCAATTTTAACTGCCTATTTCACTCCCTCCACTGCCGCTCCACTCAGTGAAATCCAGCAGAAACCTGGGAGAGGTCCCTGTCAGGTGAGTATCAAACTTATTTTTTTGTGGGGTTAGGAGTGCTCCTCCAGGCCACATAAAGAGCTGCTGTCGCTCCAGGCTCCCTCCCTTCCGTTCAGCTGAACCCACTCAAACTCCTCTCCCTCCCCCCATCCCTCCCACAACCCCCTCGGCAACTTATCCGTGCGTTGACCGGTTAAGTCTCTGGCCCCCCATCCCGATCTTCGCAGGTTACAGGTGGGCGAGCTGCCTCAGGACACAAGTTTCGACCAGCAAGCTGGGCGGCGAAATTCAAAACGCAGCCTGGCTGTTAAAGTGGACCAGGCCTCCCACTGCAACTCCTAAAGAGTGTCTTACATACGATTGTGAGGGTTGAGCTCAACCAATCACTTACCCTTTGTGCTACCATTTTTATATAACATCTTTCGGATGAGACGTTAAACCCTCTCAGGTGGACGTAAAAGATCCCACGGCCACTATTCTGAAGAAGAGCAGAGGAGTTCTCCCCGGTATCCTGGACAATATTCATCCCTCAACCAACACCATTAAAAGCAGATTATCTGGTCACTATCACATTTTTTTTAAGCAGAATTTTTTTTGTACTCAGTGAGTTGTTATGATCTGGAATGCACTGCCTGAAAGGGCGGTGGAAGCAGATTCAATAATAACTTTCAAAAGGGAATTGGATATATACTTGAAAAGGAAAAATTTGCAGGGCTACGAGGCAAGAGCGAGGGAGTGGGCCTAATTGGATAGCTCTTTCAAGTGTCGGCATAGGCACGATGGGCCAAATGGTCTCCTTCTGTACTGTATGATTTTATGATTCTATGAATAACTCACACACTCAGGCACTCTGTCATTCACAAACTTAGGACGTCATAGCATGTCGTGTACTGGCAAATCAAATTGGTTACTTCGGGAGTTTTTTGTCTGCAAACCAGAATTTTCTAACATCTGTAAAAATAAATAATGTTTTATTTTTTGGGGGGAAAAAAATCATACTTTAATCCTCATTTTTCTGCGCCTTGACTTCTTTCCTTTGTTTAGTCTCCTACATCTGTCACTGTGAATTTCTAACCAGGTTGCAGCTGTGGCTCAGTTGCTGGCATTTGTCCCAGCAATGACATGTCCATCCTAAGTCTGATAGAGGGTAGCATCAGGACATTTGGGACAATAACATCACCATCTACATGACCTGCAATGTCTGCAAATAGCAACAGTGTCTTTGTTATCTGACCTGGCATGTAAGAACACAGCTGGAGATACAAAGAAGTTGATATGGTGTCTTCGAGATGTGTTGATGTCAAACCTTTTGTCATCATCGATCTCATTGTGCACAACAACAACTTGAATTTATACAATGCCTTTAATGTAATAAAATGTCTCAAAGTGCTTCACAGGAGAAATCATCAAACAAAATTTGATACCGAGCCACATAAGGCGATATTAGGACGGGTGACCAAAAGTTTGGTCAAAGAGGTAGGTTTTAAGGAGTGTCTTAAAGGAGGAGAGAGAGGTGGAGACGGGGAGAGGTTTAGGGAGGGAATTCCAGAGCTTAGGATCTAGGCAGCTGAAGGCACGGCAGCCAATGGTGGAATGATTAAAATCGGGGACGAGCAAGAGGCCAGAATTGGAGGAGTGCAGAGATCTCGGAGGGTTGTAGGGCTGGAGGAGGTGACAGAGGTAGGGAGGGGCGAGGCCATGGAGGGATTTGAAAACAAGGATGAGAATTTTAAAATCGAGGCATTGCCGGACCGGGAGCCAATGTAGGTCAGCGAGTACAGGGGTGATGGGTGAACAGGACTTGGTGCGCGTTAGGATACAGGCAGCAGGGTTTTGGATGAGCTCCAGTTTACGTAGAGAAGGTAATTCTTAGTCTTACTCATTTCAGTTGAGACTCTTTCCATATGGTCAGAACTTTAACCTTTTTCTATACTCCTCACTCTGAAAGTAAACACAGATGCATATCTTTAAACAGATTTTGGATGTGTCTTAATCTTCGAAATGAAGTGTGAGTGTACATATTTAAATTTTTTTTTGCCATCTGCCTCCCTCCATGTACTCATAAAATTTTACTTCTACTAAGCAGCTACCCGTGACAATCTCTACATCTCACATGTGTAAACAATTTTACAACACCAAGTTATAGTCCAGCAATTTTATTTTAAATTCACAAGCTTTCGGAGGCTACCTCCTTCGTCAGGTGAACGATGTTGTAAAATTGTTTACAATTGTCAACCCCAGTCCATCACCGGCATCTCCACATCATGTCTCACATGTGTGGCAAACAGGATGACTTTTCAGCCTCTGTGGGGACTGACCACGTGATTCTCGTTAATTCTGTTTTTCCATCACTCTTCCAGGAAAGACTTGCGTTGCTAAACGTGTACTCAATTTTTTGGCCCCATCTCATTACCTCTGTCCAATTGTGCTTGGTTGTTTTCCACCCATTCTTCTTCTGCCGGAGAGCATCGAAACAAGCTACAAGTTCTTCTAAAGATTCCCTTTTGTTCTCTATCAACAGAAGACACACTTGCTGTCGGGTTGGACAAATCAATCTTCAGTGAGTCCTTTGGGATGGGACATTAAATCCCATTTGCCTTCTCGGGTGGTCGTAAAAGATCGAAGAAGAGCAAGGGGAGTTCTCTGTGAAGGTGGAGGCACCTGGAAGTCAATATCAAGAAGATCTTGATTTAGAGGCGTCTGTCAACCCAGGTACATAGGTAGGTAGATTCTTAGATGAACATTCTCATAGGATTAACACCGCCCCTCCTGACCACATAACCATCACAAAACCTCCCCAGCATTCATAGCTATCCAATCCTTTCATGTGAAAACATCTGTCTTCGGGTCTCACAAGCCAATCATGCCAGTTCAGCACAACAAGACCTCGTGAAACTTAATGTGCTCATTGAACAACAGAGCCAATGAAAACATCAACATCTGTTTAGTAATTACTCTTTCGGACACAGTCATAAAGTCTCTCCTTTTTATCACCATGTTTCTTTCCTCTGGTTGCCGGGGTCCGGGTTGCTATGGTCTATCCTAGTGCTGCTTCCAGGTACAATCTGAAAACAAGCGTAGCAATACCTGGTTGGTTGCAAACATGGATCAATCGCCTTTTAGAACCGAGGTGGGCCTTGATGACAGCTGAGTCCTGGGAAGGAGCCGCTCTGAGCTGCTGCTCTTGTGTGATTGATTACCAAAGTGGCCTGGCCTCTGCACTTACGTGCTTTACAGTAGGCCTCTGAGAGGCTTGGTGGGAGGCCTGGCATGTGTTGCAGTCTTGAGAAAGAGCTGCATCATGTTGGATGACTCTTGCTGTACCACTGGTACTGGGCCCACGTTCAAATGAACAATGAGAGAGCTGATCTGATGGTTCCCACAGGGAGCCAAAAGTCCCATGAGAGGGTAGCCAAGCACAAAGTGTCTGAAGGCTGGAATATAGTGTCCTTTCAAGTCAATCCCTCAGGGCCTCATGGGTGGCACTTTGTGCTTCTGATGTACAGCCACCACTTTTCCTGGACTACTGCTGCTGTGTGGCAGAGGGTGGGGGGGGGGAGGGGGTCTCGCAAACTACAGTGAAGTTCCCAGATGTTCCATCGATGTCTTTTTTTTTATTCGTTCACGGGATGTGGGCATCGCTGGCGAGGCCGGCATTTATTGCCCATCCCTAATTGCCCTTGAGAAGGTGGTGGTGAGCCACCTTCTTGAACCGCTGCAGTCCGTGTGGTGACGGTTCTCCCACAGTGCTGTTAGGAAGGGAGTTCCAGGATTTTGACCCAGCGACGATGAAGGAACGGCGATATATTTCCAAGTCGGGATGGTGTGTGACTTGGAGGGGAACGTGCAGGTGGTGTTGTTCCCATGTGCCTGCTGCCCTTGTCCTTCTAGGTGTTAGAGGTCACAGGTTTGGGAGGTGCTGTCGAAGAAGCCTTGGCGAGTTGCTGCAGTGCATCCTGTGGATGGTACACACTGCAGCCACAGTGCGTCGGTGGTGAAGGGAGTGAATGTTTAGGATGGTGGATGGGGTGCCAATCAAGTGGGCTGCTTTGTCCTGGATGGTGTTGAGCTTCTTGAGTGTTGTAGAAGCTCCAATCATCCAGGCCTTTGGAGAGTATTCCATCACACTCCTGACTTGTGCCTTGTAGATGGTGGAAAGGCTTTGGGGAGTCAGGAGGTGAGTCACTTGCCGCAGAATACCCAGCCTCTGAACTGCTCTCGTAGCTACAGTATTTATATGGCTGGTCCAGTTAAGTTTCTGGTCAATGGTGACCCCCAGGATGTTGATGGTGGGGGATTCGGCGATGGTAATGCCGTTGAATGTCAAGGGGAGGTGGTTAGACTCTCTCTTGTTGGAGATGGTCATTGCCTGGCACTTATCTGGCGCGAATGTTACTTGCCACTTATGAGCCCAAGCCTGGATGTTGTCCAGATCTTGCTGCATGCAGGCTCGGACTGCTTCATTATCTGAGGGGTTGCGAATGGAACTGAACACTGTGCAGTCATCAGCGAACATCCCCATTTCTGACCTTATGATGGAGGGAAGGTCATTGATGAAGCAGCTGAAGATGGTTGGGCCGAGGACACTGCCCTGAGGAACTCCTGCAGCAATGCCCTGGGGCTGAGATGATTGGCCTCCAACAACCACTACCATCTTCCTTTGTGCTAGGTATGACTCCAGCCACTGGAGAGTTTTCCCCCTGATTCCCATTGACTTCAATTTTACTAGGGCTCCTTGGTGCCACACTCGGTCAAATGCTGCCTTGATGTCAAGGGCAGTCACTCTCACCTCACCTCTGGAATTCAGCTCTTTCTGGGCAATGGTGACCCCCAGGATGTTGATGGTGGGGGATTCAGTGATGGTAATGCCGTTGAATGTCAAGGGGAGGGGGTTAGATTCTCTCTTGTTGGAGATGGTCATTGCCTGGCACTTGACTGGCGCGAATGATACTTGCCACTTATCAGTCCAAGGCTGGATGTTGTCCAGGTCTTGCTGCATGTGGGTACAGGCTGCTTCATTATCTGAGGGGCTGTGAATGCAAGTGAACACTGTGCAAACATCAGCGAACATCCCCATTTCTGACCTTATGATGGAGGGAAGGTCATTGAGAACGTAGCTGAAGATGGTTGGGCCTAGGACACTGCCTTGAGGAACTCCTGCAGCAATGTCCTGGGGCTGAGATGATTGGTCTCCAACAACCACTACCATCTTCCTTTGTGCTAGGTATGACTCCAGCCACTGGAGACTTTTCCCCCTGATTCCCATTGACTTCAATTTTACTAGGGCTCCTTGGTGCCACACTCAGTCAAATGCTGCCTTGATGTCAAGGGCAGTCACTCTCACCTCACCTCTGGAATTCAGCTCTTTTGTCCATGTTTGGACCAAAGCTGTAATGAGGTCTGGAGCTGAGTGGTCCTGGCGGAACCCAGCTGAGCATCGGTGAGCAGGTTATAGGTGAGTAAGTGCCGCTTGATAGCACTCGACGACACCTTCCATCACTTTGCTGATGATTGAGAGTAGGCTGCCGGCTCGTAGGTCGATGTACTTTTTCCTCATCAGGAATTCAAGCTTTTTGGCTTGTTAAGTAGGAAGTTAGGAGTATTCACACAAGAGAAAGGCTGAACAGGCTGGGACTCTATTCTTTAGGAAAGAGAAGACAGAGGTGAACTGATGGAGGTCTTTAAAATTATGATGAGGTTCGATAGGGTAGACGTAGAGTAGATGTTTCCACTTGTGGGGGAGACCAGAACCAAGGGCCATAAATATAAAATAGTCACTAATAAATCCAATAGGGAATTCAGGAGAATTCACCAGAGTGGTGAGAATGGGGAACTTGCTACCACAAGGAGTGGTTGAGACAAATAGCATAGATGTATTTAAGGGGAAGCAAGATAAGTATATGAGGGAGAAAGGAAAGAACTTGTATTTCTTTAGCACCTTTCATGATCTCAGGACATCCCAAAGCGCTTTACAGCCAATTAAATACTTTTGAAGTGTCGTCACTGTTGTAATGTAGGATACACAGCAGCCAATTGGCGCTCAGCAAGCTCCCACAAACAGCAATGTGTTAATGACCAGATAATCTGTTTTAGTGATGTTAGTTGAGGGATAAATATTGGTCAGGACGCCGTGGAGCTCTCTCCTGCTCTTCTTCGAATAGTGCCGTGGGATCTTTTACATCCACCCGAGAGGGAAATCGGGGCCTTGGTTTATCATCTCATCCGAAAGACTGAACCTCCGACAGTGCAGCACTCCCTCTGTAATGCACTGGAGTGTCAGCCTAGATTAAGTGCTCAAGGAATATAAGGATATGTTGATAGGGTGAGATGAAGTAGGGTGGGAGGAGGCTCGTTTGGCGCATAAACACCAGCATACACCTGTTGGGCCGAATGGCCTGTTTCTCTGATGTAACATTCTATGTAATTCTATGTGATTAGGTCAACTTTTGTTGATATAATCAGAATCGTTTCTTAGATGTGAAGTTTCACTTGCAGTGAGGACCTGAGAATTTCTAACCCTCACAAAGAAGATGATGGCTACAGGTACAGAATGGTTGGGTGCTTTCTGTCATCCATTTTAGCCTCTTGTTGGAAGGATGGGCCTCACATCTAAAATAAGCCACTTTGGATTTTTTGTTGTTGTTGTTTTTGAAGACTCCAAACACAGGCAGAGACAAAATATTCTTTTGCACATGTACAACATCTTTTTGGCAGTTGTCAGAGGATATGCCTGACAATGGTCTGGTAATTAGTAGGTTCTTTTTCTGAATAATTTAGTTATGTGGAGAGACTGGAGAAGCTGGGATTGTTCTCCTTAGAGCGGAGAAGGTTAAGGGGAGATTTAATAGAGATGTTAAAAATTATGTGGGGTTTTGACAGAATAAATAAGGAGAAACTGTTTCCACTGGTAGGAGGGTCGATAACCAGAGGATACAAATTTCAGGTAATTGATAAAAGAAGCAGAGGTGAGATGAAGAGAAAATTTTTTTCGCAGCGAGTTGTTATGATCTGGAATGCACTTCCTGAAAGGGTGTGGAAACAGATTTAATAGTAACTTTCAAAAGGGAATTGGATATATACTTGAAAAGAAAAAATTTGCAGGGCTATGGGGAATTTTGAACACCTCAAAATTCAGGAAGCACTTCTTCACATAAAGGGTAGTGAAAATTTGGAACTCTCTCCCTCAAAAAGCTGTTGAGGCTGGGGGTCAATCGAAAATTTCAAAAATGAGATTGAGAAGTTTTTGTTAGTTAAGGGTATTAAGGGACATGGAACCAAAGCACGTAAATGAAGTTGAGATACAGATCAGCCATGATCTAATTGAATGTTGGAGCAGGGTTGAGGGGCCTATTCCTGCTCCTTTGTTTTATCTACCCCTGGGGATATTGAGATGAAACTTTAATGTGCCAATTAATTGCTGCCTTGGTTGAAATCAGCCAACTCAGCACAGTGCATGAATGAATCCCAGCCTTCAGATCTGAATGACAGTACTATACCAGGTGGAGAACATTTAATCATTAAGGGTATCAAGGAAGCTGTATGGTCATTTCTTCATGGAATGCAATTTTTTTCCCTGGTAGTATTGTTCAGAATGTGAAAGATCTGAATCCACTATTTTATTGTTTGGTGATGGGTCAGGTTTATGGAGCTGCTCTTTGGCATTCTAGTGTGAAGGCTCTCCCTACTCTTGGACCGACCATGTTTCAAATTTAACATTTTGGATTGGAGGGCCAAATTGTGAACCCTATAATTCCAAATTAAAATCTAAATTTATCCAAAAGCTCATTACTACTTTCCAGCTATGTCTTAGGTGAGCCATGATTTGACTGGGAATCTCCCAGGGTTGATAAAGTACTCTAATCATACAACAAAGAAGTTAGAAGATTCAAGTTTAGACATCCACTAGAATTTGAGAAATAATTGACATTATAATGGAACAATGATAAATCTATAGTTATTTTACCACAAAGTATTGACTTTAGATGAGGATAATGCTGCACGTAATCTATACACAATGAGGAAAAATGAGGTCTCATGCACAAGTGTATTAAAATTAAAGCCAATTTTTCTGAAGCCGAATGCTTGCAAAGCCTGGCAAAAAATCCAGGGGGGAAATGAGGAGACATTTTTTTACGCAGCGAGTTGTTATGGTCTGGAATGCACTGCCTGAAATGTTGGTAGAAGCAACGACAACAATAACAACTTGCATTTGCCTTTAACGCAGTAAAACGTCCCAAGGCACTTCACAGGAGCGATTATCAAACAAAATTTGACACCGTGCCACATGAGGAGATGTTAGGGCAGGTGACCAAAAGCTTGGTCAAAGAGGTAGGTATTATGGAGCATCTTAAAGGAGAGAGATGTAGAGAGGTGGAGAGGATTAGGGAGGGAATTCCAGAGCTTAAGGCCTAGGCAGCTGAAGACACAGCCGCCAATGGTGGAGTGATGAAAATTGGAAGAGGCAAGAATTGGAGGAGCGCAGAGATCTCGGAGGGTTGTAGGGCTTGAGGGGTGATACTGGGATCACAGGGCCAGGAGAGAAAATGATAAGAACTGATTTATAATTAAACGTCTTGGCAACAGCACAACGTAGATTTTCAGTAGAGCCTTTTTTTTTCAAATAATGAGACTTAACATGCTCTCGGAGACTGTAGATTCAAACAGAACAATGTACAATCCCAGAATTACCAATGTGCACAGCGGAAACCTTTCAAAGTATGGAAGACCAAGGCAAAAAATCCTACTCACCAACACTCTTTTAAGCCTTAGCCAATGATGTCACAATAGGCCATTCTGTGTTGCTAAGTGAATAATGCCACAATTACCATGTTGCCAAGAAAATTATGTCACAGTAGCTCTATTTCATAATTGGTTTTGACTACTGCATTGGTTAATTGTATCAAAGCAAATGCAAGTTACTCAGGGACAGGTCAAAGTTTAATTCTGGCTGCTTCTGAAATCAGAATAATAATCCGAAATTTTGAAGTTTACTTTCTCGCCTTTGTTAACCTCACATTTTACTGAATTGTTGGAGGTGAATTAGTGCAGCTGATTTATTGCAACTATTCTACTTTATAAACAGATGAGGACAGATTGGTATGGTTAAAACCAAATGCAAAACTTTCTACAAAACACCAAAATCCGATGTCAGTTTTATTCTCCAATGCTTTTAATATGGAAGGGGCATCTACCATAGAATCATACTGCACAGAAGGAGGCCATTCGGCCCATCTTTGAAAGAGCTATCCAATTAGTCCCACTCTCCCTACTTTTTCCCCATAGCCCTGCATATGAAAGTGATGGACAGGAATAGACAAGCCTGCTCTAACACAGCTGTGTTGCCTTAAACATCATGATTCATTATACCCTCCCCCCAGTAGCAGCCAAATATTCCACTGGGAGAGGCAAAAAAAAAGGTTAAAAAAACCCCAAACCAATTTAGGGGGAAAAAATCTGGGAAATTGCTCTCCGACTCATTTGGGTGATCAAAATCAGTCCAGGAGACCACTTTGACCACAATTTATATTACTTAGTATCTCACCTACCTTTTGTAGGCCATGATCTCTGCCCCAGCCAGGAATTGGTCCAGCTCCCTTTTGAAGGGTTGCAGCAATGCAGCACTCTCTGTGCAAGCCCACAATTTGTTCCATAGGTCTGGTCTCATCTGGGAAAAGAAAAACGTTCTGATGTTTAACCTAGTTCTGCCCTTGCTTAACTTATATGCATGACTCCTAGTCCTCCCCAAGCTATCTCATTGAGATAATCAGTCAATATGAACACAGTCTAGTCCCTTCATTATTTTAAACACCTCTATCAGAGCACCCGGAGTCTACGCATTTCTAAAATAAACAGTCCCAGCTTTCTAAGCCTTTCAAAGGTGTTTTAAGCTTGGTATCAATATAGCAGCCCTCCTCTGAATCTTTTCCAAAGCCTGTACATCACCGACCATGTGTGTGGACCAAACCTGGACACAATATTTTAAGTGAAGCCTAACCAGAGACTTACACAAGGACAAAATGGTGCATTTGTTTTATATTAAATTGTCCTTACAATGCAACCTTAGACCCTATTCACTTTGGCTATTGCTTCAAGGTACTGGGTGTCAGCCATGGCTCTGTTGGTAGCACTCTCATCTCTGAATCAGAAGACTGATAATCTAGGCTGACACTCCTGGTGCCAGTGCTGAGGGAGTACTTCACTGTTGGAGGTGCTGACTTGCTGATGCGATGTTAAACTGAGGCCCTGTCTGCCCTCTTGGGTGGATATAAAAGATCCCACAGTACTATTTCAAAGAAAAGCAGGAGAGTTCTCCCAGTGTCCTGGCCAACATTTATCCCTCAACCAACATCACTAAAACAGATTATCTGTTTGTGGGACCTTGCTGTGTGCAAATTGGCTGCCATGTTTCCTACATTACAACAGTGACTACACTTCAAAAGTACCTTATTGGCTGTAAAGCGCTTGGGATGTCTGAGGTCGTGAAAGGTGCTATATAAATGTAAGTCTTTATTTTCTTTCTTTTATTGGTCGTGAACCTTAAGAGGATTGTGTACTATAACACCAAAATCTTTTTCTCTTTCAGCAGACTTCATTCAGTTCTGTACCCGCTAGGATGTAAGTATACTTGGTTTTGGTCCCACCCACATACATAACGCTATATTGATCTAAGTTAAATATTATTGGTCAAACCTAATTCCCTATTGCATCAAGGTCCACTTGCAGTAGTGAAGTTAAGTTCCTGTTAACATTATTTCTAAAAATATATCGTAGCTTTCTACCTCATGGACTAAGATTAGTTATTTTACAGAATTTGAAAGTGGCCACTTTCTTCTTTTGCTAGTATTGAATGTCAGACCTGTGAAGTGTCTCTTTACACATAACCCCTGCTTACACATTCAACCTCATAATGCTTGGGTTGCTATAAATACCAAAATTCACGGTAGCACAAAAAGAGCACTGCCATAATCGGCAGCCATCAAATAAACAATGGTCAAATCAGAACCTGTTGCCAGAGTTTGCATGGAAAGTTTTCAGCAGCTGCATGACGTCAGGATGAGATAATGTCTGGATTTGATCTGTGATAACTGTAAAAAGAGACCTGTTGTGGACCACCAGGTCCAGGGGTAAGAAGAAAAGTAGTAACTGTGTGCTTGGAGCTGATGGAAGCTAATCACCTTTACTGAGCATCAATTATAGCTGAGGCAGATCAGTTATTTCTTTGTTCCTTGTCACCATTCAATTTCTATGGTGCTCTTGTGTACTGTATGGACTGGATTATATAGTCCCAACAGAAGTGATTAATTTGCTAACGTTTTCTGCTGTGCCATTGTTCAAACAGAACAGGACATCAGGCCTTTTTAGATCATCGTTTCTAAAGTCAAGATTAATTTTTAACATGCCTTCCAATTGTTATTTCAATTTAATGTCATGCTTGCTGACACTTTCTGTAAGAGCAAAATGCAGTGGATCTTGTCAGGGGTTAAAGGCACATTGCTGTTAGGAATCTGAGCTGTGAAGCTTACCTTCCTGTGTATAAACAGTCTGGAGTGAAGCATCCGAGATGGTGGGTGGACTCTGGCACAATTTAAAATAAAACATATCTTGGCCCATTTAAAAAATGTGATCTCACACAAATAGCTTTGCTATGAGGATAATACAGTAACTGACCCCAAAAAAGCATAAGGACTGCAGGCTTTGATATTGGCCTGTGCTGTAACTCAAAAGCAGAAGAAGAAGACTTGTATTTCTATAGCAACTTTCACGACCTCCGGATGCCCCAAAGCGTTTTACAGCCAATGAAGTACTTTTGAAGTGTAGTCACTGTTGTAAGGTAGGAAATGCGGCAGCCAATTTGCGCACAGCAAGATCCCACAAACATCAATGAGATAATGACCAGATAATCTGTTTTAGTGATGTTGGATGAGGGATAAATATTGGCCAGGTCACCAGAGAGAACTCCCCCGCTCTTCTTCGAAATAGTGCAGTGGGATTTTTTATGTCCACCTGAGAGGGCAGACAGGTGAATTGTTAAACCAATGCCCAATGAATGCCTGTGTTTAATCCTGATTAATGATGCTATAAGAAAGAGTCTGAATGGTGATCTGTTTTTTACATACAGACCCTGTACTTCTGATGAAAGGATACAAATCTCAGCCACTTTATAGATTCCAAATTGTTATGTACTTCAAAGCTCACATTATTGGCACTGTATAGTATGTTCTTAAGTAAAGTGGAAATTCTACTTGTAATATTTAGAACTGGAACATTGAGGACAGCAGTGCCAAATGAACACTGCCTTAGTGGCAAATGCACAAACAAGTTATAAGTTTGGGTTGCTCTCACCGCGATTTAAATCTGCGGCAAACTGATGATCCTGGATTAGCAGCCAGTGGGATCGAGAGACCTTTCACCTTGTGTTTGCCTGACTGTTTTTAAAAGATGTTCAAGCTGATGAAACAATAGGACTTCATTGTCATAGTGTTGGAGTGTTGCTGAAGGCAAACTTGCATTAGCCCCAATGGGGTGATGCCTGGACTGTAAAAACTGCACTGAATGCTTCTCAATATCCTGAATTTTCAAACAGAGGCCAATAGGTGAATTTGGAGACTGGACAGAGCTGAATCACTCCATTCATTTGCATGTATTCAGATGATGTCACTCGTGACCTATGCCCCAGTTTTGCTCGTGTGCCTTTTATAAGTCATGAAAAGTACAGCTTCACCAAAATATGCTAAATGCATGCACAGGGCACTGCTCATTAGGCACCAATGACTGTAAAATTTTTGATTTATAAAACATCTATCAGGATCGTCAGCTAATCCAAATTAATAAAAAATACTTTTACCTTCAGCCAGTTTATTGGCCAACAGTAATCATTCCAAAGTTAATGTCGCTTTCTAGCAATACAAATCCAGGCGTCATTCTGTGAGTATCACTTTCTAGCAATCTCCTCAGTCAACATTAATCACGTGACTGTTCTGTTCTGTTTTTGATTGACAAGAATCGGGACCAATGCCAGCAAAGACAAGCCAGATGGGGTGAAGATTCGGTGTGTGTCAGTTTATATAGTAATGGAACAACCTGTTCAAACACTCACAAATCTAAAATTCAATATCATTCAGCCTAAGGAACATAGGAAGGAATACAGGAGTAGGCCATTCAGCCCCTCGAACCTGCTCCCCCATTCAATTAGTTCATGGCTGATCTATATCTTATCTCCATCTACCCACCTTGGTTCCATACCCCTTAATATTCTTGCCCATCAAAAACCTATCAACAAAAACCTACCTACGTCCATAACCACTGTTAATATGTAAGTTCTTTTCTTTGTGAGGATTCCCTATGATTTGGAGCCAGCCTCTCTGTGTTTCCAGGGAAACGACCGCTGCTCTTGCATCATTGGTGACCCTCCAATTGTGATGTCATGGAATAGAATAGACGCTGTTGATTTTAGAGGTCTGTTTATCACCATAGACTCTCAGAGCACAGGAGGAGGTTATTTGGCCCATCATGTCTGTGCCGGTTCCCCCGCTCTTTCCCCACAGCCCTGTAAATTTCTCCTTTTCAAGTATTTATCCAATTGCCTTTGGAAAGTTACTATTGAATCTGCTTCCACTACCCTTTCAGGCAGTGCATTCCAGATCATAACAACTCGCTGCGTTAAAAAGAAATTCTCCTCATCTTCCCTCTTTTGCCAATCACCTTAAATCTGTGTTATTGTACAGAGACGGCAAGGAAGAGACAGAGCAACGTCAGCAGGGGAAAGAGAGCACAGATAAGACTGGGCAGACGGAGAAGGGAGCAAGGTGTAGAACAGCAGAGAGAAGCGAAGGAGGGACAGAATACAGCCTCGGGCAATGAGCAATGCCACAGGATACTCACTAGTTTCTATTAAACTTTAAAGTTTAAAAAGTTGGCTGTGCACCAGATGTGCGAGTGGCAGTGCTGCAAGATCGTCTATGCCAGCTAACCTCACTATCAATGCCCGCTTAGTGAGTTGTTAAATATTCAGCAGTGTTCCGCTGCCCGTTTGGCAGTGTGACTGATCACCCTGTCGCAACGCCAAGGGTATAATACAACTGGGACTTCAAATCACTTGGAGCTGCACTGCAGAAACGTTAGCCCAAGGAAAGGCTGTGTGTATCCAAAAGGGAGAATCTAGTTTTCAGACGTTTTAATTTTGACCCTCCTGGCAAAATCAAGCCTACTTGTTTAGGAACATTTATTTCATTTGGATTGTAAAATGTAGGTTTTGAGTCATGACAGTCAGATATAGTCCTACCACTTGAGAAGCCCACGCTTAAAACGGCCTGTCGCTTAAATCGGCCAAAACGCAATAACCATTATCCATATGCATTATAGAATCATAGAATGATACAGCACAGAAGGAGGCCATTCGGTCCATCGTGCCTGTGCCAATTCTTTGAAAGAGCTATCCAATTAGATCCACTCCCCTGCTCTTTCCCCATAGCCCCCCAATTTTTTTTTCATTTTCAAGTATTTTTCCAATTCCCTTTTGAAAGTTATTATTGAATCTGCTTCCACCACCCTTTCAGGCAGTGCATTCCAGATCAGAACAATTTGCTGCATTAAAAAAAAAATTCTCCTCATCTCCCCTCTGGTTCATTTGCCAATTGCCTTAAATCTGTGCACTCTGATTACCGACCCTCCTGACATTGGAAACAGTTTCTTGATCAAAACCCTTCATCTTGTTTTTCCAATTGTATTACGGTGGTTGCTGATTCCACGCACAGCTTCCAAGACAAAGCTTTAAACTTCTGCCATTCCATGGCACTATGGAAACTGGTCAATGGAAGCTCATAGACACTTAATTTGAGTGTCTGCCTTCAGGCAAGACCTGCTGGAGTAACAGCAGTGTGATTTTATTCATACTGTACATTTTCTTCCTCCTTTTGTTTGTTACACTTATTTCTTCAGCAGTACCAGCTCTCTTTACAAGCCAATTGTCCTATTGCTACCTAGCAGCATGTGGCCCATTTCTGTAGGGAAAACGAATTAACTACTTGCTCGCATTTAAATAAACGACTTTTTATTCTCGCTGTAGATTATATTCCGCACTGTGCCAGAAGCTGTGAGGGAGGCAAATCAGGACAAAGCTCTTCCCCCACTGTTACACACTGCTATTAGCGGAATGGAGATTGCTCCCCTTTGTGTCCATTCAAAGCCATGCCGAGCAAATCCTGTAAACGTATGACTGTGCTCATTGACCAGTATTGCGATCTGAAAGGAAACCAACCTTTACATCATTTTTTCATTTAGACCATAACAACCTTTGAATGGACAACAATTCGCAATGGTGTCAGCTGTGGCTCAGAGGGTGGCTCTCTCGCCTCTGAGTCGGAAAGTTGTGGGTTCATAGTCCCACTCCAGAGACTTGAGCACATAATCTAGGCTATTACTTCCAGTGCAGTACCGAGGGGGTGCTGCACTGTCGTAGGTGCTGTTTTTCGTATGAGACGTTATACTAAATGAGGAGTTCCAGCACCTCATTGTGCTGTCCAGAGTGTCATTAATGCCACACAGACCAGGAAGGCCCAAGGTTTGTTAGATCTCCATGTCAGTTGGGGTGGGGGGTGGTGCTAGAATAGGTCATAGCACTGTATGGTGTTCCGTTCCCTTCTGCCTTACACCGGTTATTGGAACTCGGAATTACAAGAACAAAATTGCACGTGACAAACAGACTTTGACTCAACCCAAACTTGTTAGTTTATTAGACCAACAAAACCCCAGTACAAACCCTTCTATGATTTGACTGAAACTTACAATCACCCATGCAGCTGGTCGTTACCGATGCTGATCGTAGGCCTGGACCTGGAAATGACCGGTTTCCGTCCTTCCTCCCTTGACTGCAGCCTCCGCAGTGCAAACCCCTTAGTGGTTTGCCTGGAACTTACAATCACTGGTCGTTGCCGATGTTGATTGTAGGCCTGGACCTGGAGGTGACTGGTCTCCAGCCATCTTCACCTGACTGCAGCTTCCACGTGCTGCTGTTGTACCTTCTTATAGTGTTCCAGTCATGCAAACCCCCCACCAGGGCCTCATCTGTGGTTTCAGCTATCAATCTGTTGGATTGCTTCACATTCACACCTCTTCATCTGGGTATCTTGGTGATTCAAAACTCCTTAGTTGTGCAGATCTGCGAGGTCAAGAGACAACTCCTTATCTCCTCCCTACTACCTGCACAGCATCAGGACAGTGCGGTATTCCTCACTGTGATGGGCCGTCAGCTCACAGCATTATTTAGGTGTGAAAGGCCTTCCGTTCTTGTCCGAGACTGAGCATGGTTCAGAGGCTCAGTTTGATTATACATTGTCTCGATGTTAATGTATCTTCGCCAGGGGATCATTGTTTGATGTAAATGAGACTCCGAAACTGATCATGGGCTGGAGTCTCTTTGACTGGCACCTGGGGTTAACTGTTTCATATCTCACAGCCTGTTTCATGTCTTGCAGTCTTAGTGTTTTTACAGTATTTTCCATATTTGTAGTCTTTCAGCACCCGAGACAAGAACAGGCAGGGAGGGAGGCAGCAAAATCAACTCACCCATAAAAAATTATCCAACTCCTGTTGGATGTGTGTTTCTACACCTGTGATTTTCCAGCATGCGCCACTCTCTGCGGAAGAGGGTAATCAGTGCCAAGTAATGTACTTGAAGCATTTGCCAATATTCCTGCTTCATATTTTTAAATAATTGTTACTAAAGATATTGGGCTGGAGTTTGCTGGAGTGGGGCATCTCACGGCATTAGTTAGACTTTTTCCTGCACCCTTTAGCTCAAAAATGTTTTGCCCTGTAAGTTGCTGGAAGTGCAAATTGATAATGGACGAGGGTAACAGGGTGTCTGGGACCTTGGTGAACAACGGGACAAACAGACTACTCCTTAAACAATGAGATTTAAGGATTGAGGAAGGACCGAGATGGAAACCGTATGAATTAGAGTCAAATCAGGTACAGAAACATAAATAAAGAGAGAGAAAGAAAGATTGGAATAAGAGAGAGAGAAAAAAAGAGGCAGAAAGGAAAAGTAAGAAAAAAAAATTTACAATTTAAAATTTGACATTTTTAAAATCTCCCAACAATTCACAACCTGAAGGAATGAGACTCCAGACTTTTAATTGTTCACGTTCTGGGTCAGAGAGGTTGATTGGCAGTCATTAGCAATTATCATTGGGGTACAGTAGCATAGTGGTTACATTACTGGACTAGTAATCCAGAGGCCTAGACTAATAATCCAGAGTCATGAGTTCAAATCGCTGCCATGGCAGCTGGGGAATTTAAATTCAATTAAATTAAATAAAATCTGCAATAAAAAAAATCCAGTATCAGTAATGGTGGCCACGAAACGACCAGATTGTTGTAAAAACCCATCTGGTTCACTACTGTCTTTTAGGGAAGGAAACCTGCTGTCCTTACCCAGTCTGATATATATGTGACTCCAGACCCACAGCAATGTGGTTGATTCTTAATCGCCCTCTGAAATGGCCTAGCAAGCCACTCAGTTGTACAATCTCACTACAAAAAGTCATAATAAGAATAAAACCAGATGGACCACCCGGCATCAGACCACTAGGCACCAGACACGACAAAGGCAAACCAAGCCCAGTCGACCCTGCAAAGACCTCCTCACTAACATCTGAGGACTTCAATGTCCATCACCAAGAGTGGCTCGGTAGCATCACTACTGACCGAGCTGGCCGAGTCCTGAAGGACATAGCTACCAGACTGGACCTACAGCAGGTGGTAAGCAAACCAACATGAGGGAAAAACCTACTTGACCTCATCCTCACCAATCTACCTGTCGCAGATGCATGTGTCCATGACGGTATTGGTAGGAGTGACCACCGGACAGTACTCATGGAGACAAAGTCCCGTTTTCACACTGAGGACACCATCCAATGTGTTGTGTGGCACTACCACTGTGCTATATGGGATAGATTCAGAGCAGATCAAACAGCTCAAAACTGGGCATCCATGAGGCGCTGTGGGCTATCAGCAGCAGCAGAATTGTATTCCACCACAATCTGTAACCTCATGGCTCGGCATATTCCTCACTCCACCATTACCAACAAGCCAGGGGATCAACCCTGGTTCAATGAGGAGTGTAGAAGAGCATGCCAGGAGCAGCACCAGGCATACCTAAAAATGAGGTGCCAACCTAGGTGAAGCTACAAATCAGGACTATATGCATGCTAAACAGCAGAAGCAACATGTTAGTAAACATCCTAGTAAAATTGAAGTCAATGGGAATCACGGGGAAAATTCTCCAGTGGCAGGAGTCATACCTAGCACAAAGGAAGACAGTAATGGTTGTTGGAGGCCAATCATCTCAGCCCGAGGACATTGCTGTAGGAGTTCCTCAGGGCAGTGTCCTAGGCCCAACCATCTTCAGCTGCTTCATCAATGACCTTCTTTCCATCATAAGGTCAGAAATGGGGATGTTCGCTGATGATTGTACAGTGTTCAGTTCCATTCGCAACCCCTTAGCAAATGAGCCAGTCTGAGCTCGCATGCAGCAAGACCCGGACAACATCCAGCCTTGGGCTGACAAGTGGCAAATAACATTCGCGCCAGACAAGTGCCAGGCAAAGACCATCTCCAACAAGAGAGTCTAACCACCTCCCCTTGACATTCAACGACATTACCATCGATGAATCCCCCACCATCAGCATCCTGGGGGACACCATTGATCAGAAACTTAACTGGACCAGCCACATAAATACTGTGGCTACAAGAGCAGGTCAGATGCTGGGTATTCTGCGGTGAGTGACTCACCTCCTGACTCTCCAAAGCCTTTCCACCATCTACAAGGCACAAGTCAGGAGTGTGATGGAATACTCTCCAATTGCCTGGATGAGTGCAGCTCCAACAACACTCAAGAAGCTCGACACCATCCAGGACAAAGCAGCCCGCTTGATTGGCACCCCATCCACCACCCTAAACATTCACTCCCTTCACCACCGGCGCACCGTGGCTGCAGTGTGTACCATCTACAGGATGCACTGCAGCAACTCGCCAAGGCTTCTTCGACAGTACCTCCCAAACCTGTGACCTCTACCACCTAGAAGGACAAGGGCAGCAGGCACATGGGAACACCACCACCTGCATGTTCCCCTCCAAGTCACACACCATCCCGACTTGGAAATATATCGCCGTTCCTTCATCGTCGCTGGGTCAAAATCCTGGAACTCCCTTCCTAACAGCACTGTGGGAGAACCTTCACCACACGGACTGCAGCGGGTCAAGAAGGCGGCTCACCACCACCTTCTCAAGGACAATTAGGGGTGGGCAATAAATGCCGGCCTCGCCAGCGATGCCCACATCCCGTGAACGAATAAAAAAAATCACATTGTTAAAAGGACACTTACACTGTTAATTACTAGACTTAACTTTCTGTGGCGAGTTTAACGGCCAATTAATGTGAAAATCCAGCAACTTCATGAAACTTATGGGGAGGTTAAGCGTGAGATGCCGTTTTTGCGAAGGTAACGGCCGAGCGGCGGAAATTGGCCAGTAACTTGTGGCAATTTGCAATTCATGGGGTATTTCTTCCTCGCTGCAAGTTGCTGGCTGATTTGTGCATTAATAACGGAGTGCATTGTTCACATGCTATTATTTTTACAGCAAAATCTGGCCCAATGTTACCTCTTGGTATTTTAGTTACTTAAGGTTAAAGTGTCTTTAACACACTAGTCAAATGCTCCTTTGCTCCTGCCTCCCTTCGCCAGCACACAGCAGCTTGTTCAGAATTCACACTGTTCCAGCACAGTCATTTTTAATATCTATGCAGTAAGAGAGCCAATCATTTCTTTAACGACTATTTGCTGTGTGAACCTTTATGTGGGGAATACCTTAAAAATTATGAATGCAATCAGTGTTTTAGGAATATAAACAACTTTAAAAGCTGCACTGGTGCGAATGCCTTAGTGGCTGTAAAATATTCCATTACCCATGAAGGAGGGGGAGGGGAGGCTGCGGTCAGATTGGGAGCATTCAACTCAGTGCCCAGGCACGAGCTCCCTAAACTGTGAGGGCAAATTTTCAGGCTGGCTGGCAAAATGGATTGGAATGGGTGACTGGGATCTGAGAAATCGGCCAGAAGTGCAAAACGCTGGATCTTTACCTGAATTGTCAAGTGTTGAGTCTTGGTTGTGGGTTCAAGTCCCACTCCAGAGACTTCAGCATAAAATCGAGGCTGACACTCCGATGCAGTACTGAGGGAGTGCTGCACTGTCAGAGGTACCGTCTTTCAGATGAGACATTAAACCGAGGCCCCGCCTGCCCTCTTAGGTGGATGTAAAACATTCCATGGTATTATTTCGAAGAGGATTAGGGGAGTTCTCCCTAGCGCCCTGGCCAATATTCATCCTTCAACCATCATCACTAAAAAACAGATTATCTGGCCATTATCGCATTGCTGTTTGTGGGATCTTGCTGTGCGCAAATTGACTGCCGGGTTTCCTACATTACAACAGTAACTACACTTCAAAAAAGAACTTTATTGGCTTTTAAGCACTTTGGGATATCCTGAGATTGCGAAAGGCGCTATATAGGAACATAGGAACATAGGAACAGGAGTAGGCCATTCAGCCCCTCGTGTCTGCTCCGCCATTTGATAAGATCATGGCTAATCTGTGATCTAGCTCCATATACCTGTTTCTTTCAAATCTTTCAGATCCCTCTCAATTTTCCATGGACAAGGCACCTCAGTGTAACCTGTGGCTGTGGATCTGTACCCAGTTGGGAATGTGGTGGGGAGGGGAGAGGGGGGTTGGGGTGGGGGGAAGACAATTGATAAGAAACGGCTCTCTGTTTTTGGTGGTTTATGAAGTTTTAAAAACTTGCTTATGATCAAACCTGCTTTTTATTCACACTAGTCTGAAATAGCTCCAGCATACTTGCTGACATTCCTATGGGAGGGACCTGCATGGTATCTTTGAAGTTATGTCCTGCAGTAAGAACGGAGCTTTTTTTGTCTGGGTCTAATCCATCACAGAGACAACCATGTTCAGGAGTGATGGGCATTCTGCTGCTTCAGGATGTGGATATTTGGGTCAAAGAACTTCTATTTTGTTAATTGTCTTGTATTTTTGACACCGCTGTCCTTATAAAGGAAATTTTAGAAAGTGTATACAGGCGTTTATTTTAGGGCTGCAGACATCACAGAATCATAGCATAAAATACCACAGAAGAAGGCCACTCGGCCCATTGTGCCTCTGCCAGCTCTTTGAAAGAGCTATCCAATTAGTCCTACTCCTCCTGCTCTTTCCCCATAGCCCTGCAAATGTTTCTCCTTCAAGTATTTATCCAATTCCCTTTTGCAAGTTACTTTTGAATCTGCTTCCGCCATCCTTTCAGGCCGTGCATTCCAGATCATAACAACTCGCTGCGTAAAAGTTTTTTCCTCATCTCCCCTCTGGCTCTTTTGCCAATGACCTTATTTCCGAATATTTCCGAATTGAAGTCCCAGAGTCATCAAAGTTGGGAAATTCGAATTACAATCCAATACTCCAATTGGAGGAAGTGTTATATCAACTACATTAGGTTCCTAGAAGTAGAAAGCACTAACTAATTAGCCCGACAATATATCCAGTTCTGTGGAAATTAGTAGTAGCTGCCATTCGATTTTACAAGACCATACAGCTCTTGTGGCTCGGTTTGTACTGCTGCAAGGTAGAGATAATGGAAGGTTGCCCTTCATTTCAAAGGGGCTGGAATACAAAGGGATGGAAGTTATGCTACTGTCGTATAGAGCTCTGGTTAGACTCCATTTAGAGTACTGTGTTCAGTTCTGGAAAGATATATTGGCCTTGGAGAGGCTGCAGCGCAGATTCATCAGAATGACTCCTGGGCTAAAAGGGTTAAATTACGAGGACAATATAGAAGATTAAGGGGTGATCTAATTGAGTTGTTTAAGATGATTAAAGAATTCGATAGGGTAGATAGAGAGAAACTATTTTCACTGATGGGGGAGTCCAGAACCTTAAAATTAGAGCTAGGCCGTTCAGGGGTGATGTCAGGAGGCACTTCTTCACACAAAGGATGGTGGAAATCTGGAACTCTGTCCCTCAAAAAGCTGTTCAGGCTGGGGGTCGATTGAAAATTTCAAAACTGAGATTGATAGATTTTTGTTAGGCAAGGGTATTAAGGGTTATGGAACCAAGGCGGGTAAATGGAGTTAAGATACAGATCAGGCATGATCTAATTGAATGGCGGAGCAGGCTTAAGGGGCTGAATGGCCTCTTTCTGTTCCTATGTTCCGAGGTACTAAAGTAAATCCAGAGCCAGCGAGTGACATGTGTGGAATTAACACAAAATTAGCCAATTTCAACTAGAAAAGGATCTCTTGCGACCAATTTTATTCCTGCTTTCATCATCATCTCCTGTTCAAGCTATCCCAGATTCTACCCTCAATCCCACTATTTTTATTATTGTTCTTGGGACATGGGTGACAGAATTTATTGCCTACCCTTAGATGCTCTGAGGCCATTAAGAGTCAACCATGTAGTGTGGGACT
Organism: Heptranchias perlo; assembly: GCF_035084215.1. Taxonomy (NCBI): domain Eukaryota; kingdom Metazoa; phylum Chordata; class Chondrichthyes; order Hexanchiformes; family Hexanchidae; genus Heptranchias; species Heptranchias perlo. Next base: position 117,116,517 of record NC_090327.1, on the reverse strand, counting down.
GGAGTCAAATATAGGCCCAGACTGGGTTAGGTGGCAGGATATTAGTGAAACATGTGAGATTTGAACTCACAGCCTCTAGATTGGTGGTCTAATATCCCCTAGCCGCAAGGCTACTCTATTCTATTGGCTTTACTTTTATATTCCCAACAGGGCTTCCAACCCTCCAGGATTGCCCTGGAGTCTCCAGGAATTGAAGATTAATATCCTGGAGCAACTTAGGAGATGAATCATAGGGGCATTAAAAAAAAGATGCTTTTCTTTTCATTTTCTTTGAACACTTTCGCTTATTACTTATAAAAATATTGGAGATGGGGAGAAAAGGCTGTTTGGCTGACTGTCAAGAATCAGCCAATCGGGTAACAAAGAGTCTGTTCGTTTCCCAATTGGCCGTGGGAAGGCGGGGCGTCAAGAGGACGTGTTGGGCGACCAATGGTGGGAGCCTGGGGGTGGGACGGCTGGAGGCAGGTGATGAAACCTCCAGGAATACGTCCAACCAGTGTTGGCAACCTTAATTCCCAACAATACTCAATATAATTTCAGCAATCCATTAATTCTGTCCTTTAGTTCCTTGAGTGGCATGTCTCATAAAATATATACATAATTGTATTTCCTTGAAAATCTATTATAAAAAATAAAAATATAAACTGCTGCCCTATGCAGCTTTGGAATTCTAGCCAGAATCGACTGACATTGATTATGACCTGATTATAACATTGAAACGGAACTTCTGAAACTTGGATTGATGCTTTCATTAAGGATCACACAGGACTTCACAGCCGTTCTTTACAATCACAACAAACTTTCACTAATATAGCGCTTTTGATGTAGCAAAAACATCTTGAGGCACTTTACAAAGGGTGGGAAAGAAGCACAGTGAAAGAGTGTTACTGATACCCTGGTCAAATCTGGTTGATAGTTCCCAACGTGACAGTCTCAGCAAAGTGCTGGGTAATAGTAAGTCAGCGCTAATCAACGGTACTTTTATGTGTACTTAACAAAAGCTCCTCTGCCTCACACTCTTCCTCCCCACGGTCAAGTTCTTCTATTGCTCTAATCTCTAACAACTACTAAGCTGACACGTTAGTAACATTTTTTGAAGCATCTGAGAATCTCGCTCTTATGACCTGTGTATAATAGATGATAGCTGCGCTTTCAAAATTTAAGGAAACCCACCCAGGTATTTCTCAGTAGCAAAACGTTAACTGATTATTTTCACCTGCCTGTCTCTTTTAACTATAGCTGTCTTCCCCCTTTCAAATGCATGTTATTCAAGAACAACAACAACTTGCATTTATATAGCACCTTTAATGTAGCAAAAACGTCCCAAGGCGCTTCCCAGGTGCGTTATCAGACCAATTTGATGCCGAGTCACATAAATAGAAATTAGGACACGTGACCAAAAGTTGGCTCAAAGTGGCAGGTTTTAAGGAGCGTCTTAAAGGAGGAGAGAGAGGTAGAGAGGTGGAGAGGTTTAGGGAGGGAATTCCAGACCTTAGGGCCCAGGCAGCTGAAGGCACGGCCACCAATGGTGGAGTGATTAAATTAAATTAAATTATTGGCATTAAATGAGGAATTAATCCTCAGCTGCATGTCTATTGGGAAAATGTATCACTGGCTCATTGAGTTAAGTAAGACAGTTTAAGGGGGGATTAACCTGGAGAGAGAGAGAGAGAGAGACACTCTCCCTTGTTCTTTTTCCTTTTCAAGTTCAGCATGGAATTAGAGGTTAAAATCTTAACGTATGTTCCCTTTAGCTTTTGGCTCTTGAGTTCTTTTAATGTTGCTTGGAAGCAGTTTGCAGTCTGTCTCATGCCAATATGAAAAAAACAGTCTCTAGTATTCTGTCCAAAATTCTCAGGTTGTGCACATCAGCCCAGGATTAATGCTCAACCGTTGGGTCTTATTAGGCTTAAAATTCTCTTTATCAGGAAGGCAGATTAAATACAGATTCACTGAAAACCAAGTCAATAATCTTCTTGAACTCACCAAAATAAATTCATACAACCAAATCCTCATTCTAAACACGTGAACCCTCCCACCCCCCGAAAAAAATACAAATTTTGAGATTGGTTCCATTCCAAAAGGAGCGCATATTGCCAACTTGTTAGCTGAAACCGAACCAACGATCAGGGTAGTGTGGAGCATAAACATCGGCATGGACCAGTTGGGCTGAATGGCCTGTTTCCTTGCTGTAAATTCTATGTAATCATTGACTGATTTAATTCTACTTCAACTTTAATTGATGGTTCTAATTTCTCTTTCCTTATAAACAAATCTTCCACACAGCTATCTTATCCATCCGACACGTCCATTGGGAAGGAAATGGAGGAGACCACATAGGTACCATACTTATACCAATGGGCCTGACCACTAATATGTATGATCAGTTGGGTTCTCTAATTGTTTCAATGTGGAGTCACATTCAGAACCAGTGTGGTGTTCTACTTGCACAATAGATAAATCACACTGGCCTCGAAATTGGACCCCAGTTTTCAGGGGGCAGAACGAGGGGGCAAGAAGCATCCAATTTCACAGTGCTGTCGCCTGCACCCCAGGGAGCCTGAAATACATCCGACCCCATATTAGGTCGAGCGATATTCAGGCATTATTGGAGGCCAACTACCGCCTGTTTTGGGACCCACCCTGGAAGTTGGATAGCACTGAGCGGGGCCTGTTCCGCCCAACATTTTAGGCACTTCAGCAGCCCAAATAATGGCCCTTAAAGGGATTGCTGGTGGTCGTCACCAAAAAGGTATGTAAACGGCGTTGTGGGCGGGGGTGAAGCCCAGGTCCCCAGTTGATTACTCTTGCATTTGCCTCTGCTACTGCCACTTCCCAGCACTGCCATGAGGGAAGTGGCATTGGTCCCAGGGAGCGGTAATGACCCCCAAGGAAAGAGAGGCTTCGTATCGCCATCCTCTCCTTCCATTCCACCCGGCACTTGCCATCAGAAGATTCTGGTCTCGAACCCAGGCCATCAGTGGGACGTCTGGTCTGATCTTCGGGACGCTGCCGCCCTTTGAGTGACACACCCGGCTCCTCTGGTCTGGCAGAATTTCCCTCTTGTGCAGGTTGGGCACCCTCCAGGTGGCAGCCATCTCCCGAGGTGCCCATCACGAAGAGAGGGCCGGGGTTCTGGGGTGGTCTGCCCTCTCAGGTGGACGTAAAAGATCCCAAGGCCAGTATTTCGAAGAAAAGCAGGGGAGTTCTCCCCAGCGTCCTGGCCAATATTTATCCCTCAATCAACATCATTTAAAAAGAATACAGATTATGTGGTCATTATCAGATTGACAAACATAATTTATCATTCATATCTGCTTAGAAAGCAGCATTTTCACTGCCCCCCAACCCCCTGGAATTTTTTTAATGCAAAACTGTGGTAATGGGGCAGATTTATTATGGGGTGTCTTGCTGCACTAAATTACTTGCCCTCAATCCCAGTCTTAGAATATTCCCTTCTACCCACAGCAAAGATAACTCCACTTCCCAGTCTTATGGGGCCCCAGGAGAGTTTATCAAATTAGTGCCAAATTACTGGCAGTTGCGTGCTGTGAATTTGTGCCAACTTGGAGCTTGGTTGGGACTGTCCCATTTCATTTTGGACAATTAGAGCTGTCAGACTTTCATCTATAGTCGATTCCAGGATTAAGTTTCTTACTCTACCTCATGTCTCCTTTTCAGTGCTGCTTCTGCTATTCATTATGGAAACTAAGCCTGGCCATGCTTTCTCTGTGGCTCGGTGTAACAGAATGATTACTTGTGCCTATTTATGTGCGCCAGGTACTTAAGACCTGGGGGCCCAATGGTTCGTAGGCCGCGAGGGGAACATTAAGGCCTGGGTTTTGTGGCTATCCGAGTAGCACAGGCCTGACCCCCCGATGACCCTGCCTGAAGTTGGGCCTAATTATGTGTTGCTTGTGAGCTTCCCTTCCTGCAATTCGCCAGTTAACAGGGAGCTTGCAGATTCAAGAGTGGGTTATCTGGCGCTGTCGCAGCCATTTTGATGGACTGCAGCTGTTGTTTAAAGGCCAAGTCAATTCTTGCAGGAAAAAAACATTTAGTAGTTGTTGCAACCTACGGATTTTTCGTGAAGCACCGGCAAAAGCAGAGCCTTCAGATTTTTTGATGCTGCAGTAAAAGAAAGAATTTTTTTTTATTCGTTCATCGTTCGCTGGCGAGGCCAGCATTTATTGCCCATCCCTAATTGCGCTTGAGAAGGTGGTGGTGAGCGTCTTTCATGACCTCAGGACATCCCAAAGCGTTTTATAGCCAATGAAATACTTTTTGAAGTGTAGTCACTGTTGTAATGTAGGAAATGTGGCAGCCAATTTGTGCACAAGCAAGGTCCCACAAACAGCAATGTGATAATGACCAGATAATCTGATTTTTAATGATGTTGGTTGAGGGATAAATATTGGCCAAGACACCGGGGAGAATTCCCCCTGCTCTTCTTCGAAATAGTGCCATGAGATCTTCTCGGCCACCTGAGGGCTGATGGGGCTTCAGTTTAATGTCTCATTCGAAAGACGGTTGTAAGAAGTGGGGGAAAGGAGGCTTGTTCTGTTTGACATTCCAGGACTACCCTTCCCTCAAGAGTGCCACTAGGTTCTAGTCTAAAGGTGACACAAAGGGGCCAATTTTAACCTGGGAAACTGACAGGATCGGGTGCAACACTGATTTTACTCTCCGTTGAAGTCAATATCGGGAGGGGTGTAAAACCAACGTTCCACCCGATCCCGTGGGATTCTCGCCCGGCGAGTTAGGTTAAAATTACCCTCAAAGTGTTGATGCAGTCTACAGCAGTCTACACCCAGCAGAGAGGTAAAAAGTTTGTAGACCTAAACAAATTAGCTAAGGTAAGACTACCCACGGCACGTCATACTAAGCGGATAGGCAAAGTATATATGTCACAAAATGTTTCCACGCAGCCTGTTAAACTTTGACTGTACTCTGTGCAAAGCACTCAGCACTTTGAATGCTTATCACGTGACAGTAGATCAGAACTGGAAGAAGATCATGAAATTATTTGCCCTTGAGTGCTTTCAAGGAAGCCATTTCAAGGAAGCCATCCAGAGGTGAGGTAAGAGTGACTGCCCTTGACATCAAGGCAGCATTTGACCGAATGTGGCACCAAGGAGCCCTAGTAAAATTGAAGTCAATGGGAATCAGGGGGAAAACTCTCCAGTGGCTGGAGTCATACCTAGCACAAAGGAAGATGGTAGTGGTTGAAGAAGGCCAATCATCTCAGCCCCAGGACATTGCTGCAGGAGTTCCTCAGGGCAGTGTCCTAGGCCCAACCATCTTCAGCTGCTTCATCAATGACCTTCCCTCCATCATAAGGTCAGAAATGGGGATGTTCACTGATGATTGCACAGTGTTCAGTTCCATTCGCAACCCCTCAAATAATGAAGCAGTCCGAGCCCGCATGCAGCAAGACCTGGACAACATCCAGACTTGGGCTGATAAGTGGCAAGTAACATTCACGCTAGACAAGTGCCAGGCAATGAGCATCTCCAACAAGAGAGAGTCTAACCACCTCCCCTTGACATTCAACGGCATTACCATCGCCGAATCCCCCACCATCAACATCCTGGGGGTTACCATTGACCGAAACTTAACTGGACCAGCCATATAAATAAAGTGGCTACAAGAGCAGGTCAGAGGCTGGGTATTCTGCGGCGAGTGACTCACCTCCTGACTCCCCAAAGCCTTTCCATCATCTACAAGGCACAAGTCAGGAGTGTGATGGAATACTCTCCACTTGCCTGGATGAGTGCAGCTCCAACAACACTCAAGAAGCTCGACACCATCCAGGACAAAGCAGCCCGCTTGATTGGCACCCTATCCACCACCCTAAATATACACTCCATTCACCACCAGCACACAGTGGCTGCAGTGTGTACCATCCACAGGATGCACTGCAGCAACTCACCAAGGCTTCTTCGACAGCACCTCCCAAACCTGCGACCTCTACCACCTAGAAGGACAAGAGCAGCAGGTACATGGGAACAACACCACCTGCACGTTCCCCTCCAAGTCACACACCATCCCGACTTGGAAATATATCGCCATTCCTTCATCGTCGTTCGGTCAAAATCCTGGAACTCCCTTCCTAACTGCACTGTGGGAGAACCTTCACCACACGGACTGCAGCGGTTCAAGAAGGCGGCTCACCACCACCTTCTCAAGGGCAATTACGGATGGGCAATAAATGCCGGCCTCGCCAGCGACGCCCACATCCCATGACAAATAAAAAAATATTTAAAATCTTTGGGAACGAGAGCATACTGGGGGAGGGCGAAGCTCGAGACATCGTCCAAACTAAGGACTAGTGCCATCTTTTTCATGCTCTGTCTTGTGCACTTTATCATTCACTGGCATGTCACAAAGTATATTACCATGTAAAGTTATATTTGAAACAACAACAACTTACATTTATACAACAACTTACATTTATATAACATCTTTAATGTAGTAAAACGTCTCAAGGTGCTTCACAGGAATGTTATCAAACAAAATTTGACACCGAGCCACTTAAGGGCAGGTGACCAAAAGCTTGGTCAAAGGGATAGGTTTTAAGGATGGAAATCAGAGATGCACAAGAAGTCAGAATTGGTGCCATGTAGTCACCTATTTTCAAAAGGGAATTGGATAAATACTTGAAAAGGAAAAAAATTGCTTTGAAAACCATTTGTGAAAGGGTGATTTTGAGATGGCAAAATGAGGAAAATGGTGCAGTGTGGCTTTTAATGCTACAGTAACCAGCCCAAAAAATGGCCCCAAAAATTTTGCTGAGGAAAACCCACCAGTTGCTATTATCATCTGCCGTGAGCCCAGCCCACCCAAGGGGGAACAAATAATAACGAGGCCAATGGGACTACAAGAAGTGTGATAGAGCACGTCATTGGCATTCTGAATCTTGTTTTAGGTGCCTGGACAAATAAAAGAAAGACTTGCATTTTTTGAGGGCCTTTCATGATCTCAGCACATGCCAAAGTGCTTTACAGCCAATGAAGAACAGTCACTGTTGTAATGTAGGAAATGCGGCAGCCAATTTGCACACAGCAAGGTCCCACAAACAGCAATGAGATAAATGACCAGATAATCTGTTTTTAATGATGTAGGTTGAGGGATAAATGTTGGCCAGGACACAGGGGAGAAACTCCCCTGCTCTTCTTCAAATAATGGCCGTGGTTTCTTTCACATCCACCTGAGCGGGCAGAGGGGGCATTGGTTTAACGTCTCAACCGAAAGACGGCACCTCCGACAGTGCAGTACTCCCTCACTACTGCACTGGGAGTGTCAGCCTAGATATTTGTGCGCAAGTCTCTTGGAGTGGGACTATGAATCCCCAACTTCTGACTCAAAGGCAAAAGTGCTACCCACTGAGCCACGGGCTGAGCCAAATCTGGTGGAGCCCTGCAGTACAGCCCAGCGAGCTTGTCCAGAATAATAGTAGCTCGCTGCCCGACGCATAATCTTGTTATGTAGAAAGGATTACCACTTCCTACAACTGAAGGGGCTAATTATCAAAATAAAGAGGGAAATGGGGGATTCCATCCTCACAGCAGCCGATTGTTGGTCAGGAGGGAGAGGAGATGGAGGAAGAAATCCATCAGCATGCAGCCAGAGAAAGGATTATTGTTGATTACTTTCAGTTAAAAAAAAATGAGACAGTAAAAATCCATCCCTCGTGGCTAGTTTCTCTAATCTCCCAGGAGATTATATGGCTACGGGGGCGGGAGGCAGGAAGGGAGTGGTGGGGGGTGGAGGGAGGTAGTGAGTGGGGAGGGGAGAGAGTGGGGGGGGCGGGAGGCAGGAAGGGAGTGGTGGGGGGGGGAGGGAGGTAGTGAGTGGGGAGGGGAGAGAGTGGGGGGGGTGGGAGACAGGGAGGGAGTGGGGGGAGGGAGGGAGTGTGGCGGGGAGGGAGTGGGGGAAGGGAGGAAGGGAGGGAGTGTTTAGTCATGATGCTCCGGCCATCAGGAACGTGGGGCAGGCTTGATGGACAAACTGGCTGTCAATTTCAGATGTTCATATGTTCGTATCTGTACTTTACCTCAACAATATAGAAATCTCACATTGTCACATATCACCAACTAAGTCACATACATCCAAAAACATGAATTCTGAAGTCTACGTAATCAATCAATGTGGGGTCAGGGTATGCTTAAATTGCACCCTGACAGTATGGGCCAGGCTCGATGGACCAGCTGGTCTTTCTTCCTGTCCATCGCAATCACCTTTTAGTGAAAGGAGAAACTTTGAAGAACCTTTCCTCAGTAGACTGTACACGGTCTGTGGAAGCAGTGGGGCCGATGGGCTGAATGGTCTTTCCTCTGTTTCATTCTTTCTTATCTTCACGAGGTACATGTCTGTCAGGGCGTATGAGATTTTAATTTAATAAGACCGGACTATGTGCTAAGGACAGAGTCAATGGAAAGGAAAATCAGACTGAGTGCATAACAAGCGGCCAATCAGATACCACCCGTTTACTGCCCATGCTGAGGTCAAAACTTTTGCCCAGTATGTCAGCAATGTTGTTTACCCCGTTGACTGGCCACCCTATCATGGATAGAAAGAACTTGTCAAAATCACTTGCAGCCAAAAGTGCCAATGTTTTATGTTTATTAATATATTTTTTTCAATCAAATACATAAAACCCATCGTTAACATTATTGGCCCAGATCTTGCTGGAGTTGGGTATCTCACGGTGTGCGACGTCAGTTAGACTTTACCCCTCAATCTTCAGCTCAAATATAATTTGCGCCATAACTTGCTGGAAGTGCGAGCTGATAACGGTGAGGGCAATGGGCATCTGGGACCTCAGTGAATCCCAGGACCAACAGTCTATCTCCTTAACCAACGAGATTTAAGGATTGAGAAAGAAACAGAGGAATGATGGAGAAGGAAACGGTGAATTTGAGTCAAATCAGGTACAGAAAGAGAAATAAAGAGAGGGAAAGAAAGATCGGATTAAGAGAGAGAGAAAAAAGAGGCAGAAAGGAAAAGTAAGAAAAAAATTTAAAGTTTTAAAATTTTGCATTTTTAAAATCTCTGACAACAATTGACCACCTGAAGGAATGAAACGCCACAATTTAAATTGTTCCCTTTCTGGGCCGGAAAGATTGATTGGCATTACATTAACAATTATCATGTTGTTAAAAGGGTACTTATACTGTTAATTATGAGCCCTAACTTTCTGTGGTGAGTTTACTGGGCAATTAATTTGCAACTCCAGCAAGTTCTTAAAACTAACGGGGAGGTTGAGGGTGAGATGCTGTTTGTGTGAAACGGAGGAGCGGAGTAAATCGAGCATCAAGTTCTGGAGATTCACAACTCACGGCGTATCTCTTCATCCCCTAAACTCACTGGCTGATTTGCACATTAATAACGGCGTGCGGCGTTAATAAGCCATTACTTTTCCAGCAAGATTTTGCCCACTGTAACACCACAAACTAAAACATAAGGCTGCATCTGTTTTTTTGCCACATCTGCATACATATTCTAAAGTTATGTTCGCAGTGATTATTTGGCCCTGTCTGCTCAAGAATTTTGTTTTTTAATCTGAGATAAAAAATCTGAAAGAGTTTTATATCGTCTCTGGGACCATATGCAAAACAGATTTTCCTCCAAGGTTCCTGGGAGATTAGCAGGTGGCCAGAGCGGGGGAGAGAAAGGATAGGACTTTTGTTTTTACTTTTCCCATCTTTTTCTGTGTGGGAAATCTTTTCTCTATAATGTGATAAAAAACCTCTCTGTTTCCCGATGTGAAACACAGTGCATTGCCAATTGGAAGGAGCGTAGTCCAGAATGAACCAGATTTTGCGATGCTCTCCCAGGGAGCAGGACCCCCCTGATGCCCCGCCCCCACCATATTGAATTGTGTGTGTGTGATTCTAACTGTCCTGCGTTGCCCCTCTAAGAAAGTGACCAATTTCACCCCATAAAACGGGGGAATGTCTTTAAAATGCATGACAATCCTGTCAGCCCTACACAAAAACAAACTGCTAATTACAAATCTCGTTTTGCCATCAAGTCTTTTTGAAACAGCTGAGCTGTCTGAATAATTACCTCATTATCTTGTGACTCAGTCATCGGGAGATGCAGTTTCATTGGGCAGATTCAGCAAGATATACAGTTCCTTTCCCACAGTGACCTATCTGATAAATTAGATAACTCACCCGCCCATGTATTGGTCTATGTCATTAAGATTAGAGCTAGGCAGTTCAGGGGTGATGTCAGGAAGCACTTCTTCACACAAAGGATAGTGGAAATTTGGAACTCACTCCCCCAAAAATCTGTTAAGGCTGGGGGGTCAATTGGAAACTTCAAAACTAAGATTGATAGATTTTTGTTGGGTGAGGGCATTAAAGGTTACGAGTCGATGGAGTTAAGATACAGATTAGCTATGATCTAATTGAATGGCAGAACAGGCTCGAGGGGCTGAATGGCCTACTCCTGATTATGTTCCTACAATCTATCTCTTCAGGTCACAGTAAGAGGGGCGGATGCCTTAAGGTATATTTAGATTACAAGTTTCGATTGGGTGCGAAGTGATTTCTGTTTTTGCACCAGCGCTAAGCTGTAATTCGGAATTAAAGGCCAACCTGACTCTGGAATGAAGTGAATCTAGCTCCTCGAAGGAGTCTCATTCTTTCTCGTCTTGGTGTCATATCGGCCCTGACTGCGGATTTACAGTGCGTTTACAATAACTGGAAAAATGAGATTGTGCACCGGCTTGTTTGCACCTACAGCGCAAAAGGTTTGCCTTTGTCCAAGTTCTCAACGGGAATCCTTCCCCCTAATTGGAATCAGCTACAGGTGCAAGAAGAGCTAGCCCTCAGTGAGTCTTGGTTGCAGCACACTTGGTTGGGGGATTGGAAAATCCAGCTGTGGGACAGCTTCTCGAGGGCTGAAGCTAGCAAGTTGTGGTGAGGGACAAAGAAGTTGATCAAAATGGCCCGTCAGAGATCTGTGGGCAACATTGCTCCCTTGGGCCCTGTAGAATTGGAGGTCCTACTGTAGCAGATGCACCGAAAGATGGTGGCCATATTTGGAGTTGAAGACCACCCTACAAGCCGCAGTGAGGGAGGTTGCTGGCTGATCCCATGTGGTCACCCAGATTCCTTCCATGTGGCTGAAAATGAGGGAAGAGTTTGCTGATATCAGGGGGAAAGCCATGGTATGTGCACTCCTCACTGCAGCATGCATTTCTTGTGGAGTCCATCAAACATGTCACAGAATGAAGACGGGAGCTTCCAAACCCTCTGGTAGCTACACACCAGTTTGGTCACAGTCTTTCATTATGCCAAAGCTGAATCTCATTCTTCTCTTGCAGGGAACATGGGTCTACAAATAGATTTGGGGAACATGGGTCTACAAACAGATTTGGGGAACATGGGTCTACAAACAGATTTGGGGAACATGGGTCTACAAACAGATTTGGGGAACATGGGTCTACAAACAGATTTGGGGAACATGGGTCTACAAATAGATTTGGGGAACATGGGTCTACAAACAGATTTGGGGAACATGGGTCTACAAACAGATTTGAGGAACATGGGTCTACAAACAGATAACTCAGGTTCCTGTCCCAAGGCGACTCTTTGCTGTTGGGGGGATTTCTCGTTGGGATCAGCAGCCGTGGGCACAGACGTAGGCCGTGATCGCCTCAGAGCCATTCCCTCCCAATGCTTCTTCTCCTTCCAAAATTTAAGTCAACATGGATGACTGCTTACTGATGGCATTGTAGCTACTCACTGGATGATGGCCATCGATGTGCATTATGATATTTCTATCACCAGATACCACCTGAACATCAAGCCCTTGCTTTGCATGTATGGCCAGAGTGATGACACGAGATACCCAGTTATGACCATAAACTTCAATGGAAATGATAAAAGGGCGGGGCATATAACGGGCGGCTAATTCTGTATCACTTTACACCATCACCCAAAGTTAAAATTACCCCCAGTGAGCAAAATAAGCAGAATACCCAACGGGGGGTCATTTTGACGTTAGACAATAGTGTAAAATGGACGTTATCGGCTCGACCACATGTTAAACACCTCTCCCCGATGTTCTGATATCAGAATTACCCCCGCTATGCTTCCCTGTGGCGTATATATTACTTGTGAGCCTGACTGCAATTCAAAGGAAGGTACCGAGTATTTGCAGTACCCAGTGCCCAGGTGCCATCTTTCGGCTGAGACGTTAAACCGAGGCCCTATCTGCCCTCTCAGGTGGACGTAGACGATCCTACAGCCACTATTTTGAAGAAGAGCAGGGGAGTTCTCCCCGGTGTCCTGGCCAATATTTATCCCTCAACCAACATCATTAAAAAAACAGATTATCTGGTCATTATCACATCGCGGTTTGCGGGAGCTTGCTGTGTACAAATTGGCTGTCACTTTCCTACACTAGAGCAGTGACAACACTTCAAAAAAGAATTCATTGGCTCTAAAGCGTTTTGGGATGTCCTGAGGTCGTGAAAGGCCCTGTATAAATGTAAGTCTGTCTTTCTTTCTTTCTTTCTTTCACTTACTTAATGGCTGCTTATAGATGAGACACATATCAAACCCTAGGACATAGTAACACAGTTGATCTCTCGTACAAAGTGCTGGGCTTCCTCAAGGCTAGCAGCGGTGGCATTAAGGCAATACAGCGTTGGCTGTGCACTGCCTTAACTCTGCTTTGCCTGGTGGGTAAACGATCAAGATGTAGTTTCACAAGCAAAGATAATCTTCACTTTCCACTGAGCTCAGTGGGATGCCCTCTGGTGTTTTCTTCAAAGAGCTTTTATTTCCACCCCCCTCACCTCTTTCCAGAAATTGCCAGGGGGGTGGTTTTTGCTGCGGTCTCGGGAGATACGATCAGGAAGAAACCTGCAACAATTAGGAAGTGGTAAAGTAATATTTCTTCCTTTCACTGGAGTCCTTTAATCAAGGGCAGAGAACTCGACTCTGCAGGTGGGGATTGGTCGGAGAAAAAAAAAGGCTCTCAAAAGTTTCATCTTCGAAGCTTGTCTCCGGGGATCATTCCCTACTCCTGATAATTGGCCTCAAACCAGATGAGATTACAGAGGTGCCTTCGCTGCGTTTGGTAAAATGTCGTTTATGCTACCAGCCAAAAGCACTCTGTTATGGGGAAAAGGAAGGAAGGAACGGAAAAACATTCCCCCCTCTGGTACAGCCAGTTCCTGTTAAGTGTTTGCTACAGTATTTTATCCACTTATCAAGGGTATTACTTACAGGAATTCAATGCACGATATTATCGAAACCTTTCTGCTGGAGGATTTTTTGTGTTAAGTTATATAGTTGCTGCGACCTAGACATCCCTGTGTTCTGCTACCACCGATATGCTGCTGCTCCCAGTCGTTGCGGAGCTGCGTGCTTGATTCCACGTATCTCTTCCAGGGGTACTAGTAATACAAGCCGCTGTCTACCTTATGGTCAGTGCTCGAATCCTGGCCTAGGCCCGATTAATAAATGCCAAAGCTGTTCCCCAAGTTTCTGTCTGTCTCTTTGTCTCTCTCTGTCTTTCTATCTGTCTCTTTGTCTTTCTCTTTGTCTCACTCTTTCTCTCTGTCTCCCTCTGTTTCTCTTTGACTCTCTCTGTCTCTCTTTCTATCTTTCTATATCTCTCCCTCTGTCTCTCTTTGTCTCTTTTTGTCTGTCTCTCTCTCTCTCTCTTTGTCTCTTTCTGTCTGTCTCTCTCGGTCTCTCTCTGTCTCTCCATCTCTCACTCTCTCTCCCTCTGTCTCTTTCTCTCTGTCTGTCTCTCCATCTCTATGTCTCTCTCGGCAGTCCTAGCCTGCTCAGCAGTCTGCAGTTGCTGCTGCCAGGATTCAGTGTAGTTCCCACTCTCCCCCTTTCTCTCTCTCTAAGAGAAAACAAAAGAATGCAATTAAAAGGCAAATCTAGGAACATAGAAACAGGAGGAGGCCATTCAGCCGCTCAAGCCTGGACCGCCATTCAATTAGATTATTGCTGATCTGTATCTTAACTCCATTGACCCTCCTTCGTTCTTTAACCATTAATACCATGACCCAACAAAAATCTATCAATCTCAGTTTTGAAATTTTCAATTGACCCCCAGCCTCAACAGCTTTTTGGGAGGAAGAGATTCCAGATTTCCACTACCCTTTGTGTGAAGAAGTGCTTCCTGACATCACCCCTGAATGGCCTAGCTCTAATTTTAAGATTGCGCCCTTATATCTATCCCAAGTATCCGCAGTACAAGAGAGCCCCTTTCACCTTCCACTATGACCTGTTGGGACAATGCCACCTCCTCGTAACGTCCTCTTCTATTCTGTCACTGGCACATTCAACAGATGGGTCGGCCAATAAGAGTGGCAACAGGGAAGCTTGAGGTGGTACAATGGACAAATTAATAAAACTGCCAGTTAATAAAAAATACCAGTTCATCCACTAGGTGGTGCATCGGTCAGCCTTATACCCAGTCCAGGGCCCCCATATTTACAGGGGGGTTGGGGGCGGGTGGGGGTGGCGTGTGTCTACAGGGGGATAACCTTGAAATATGGCGATTGCAGAGGTCCTGCCGAATTTAACCTCATTATGATTTTTATTTTACTCCGTTTCCCACCCGGCAGCTGGCCAGGTTGAGAGGCTAATGGGAGGGAAAGCCTGCAGCAGAAGGCCGCTGGGGACGGTCCCCGGCAATCGGAACAGGTCGGGGTGGGGGGGGGGGGGAGAGAGGTCAGCAGATTGCGGTGGGGAGGGAGAGATCGCGGGGTGGGGGGAGAGAGATCGTGGGAAGAGAAGCAGATTGCGGGGGGGGGGGGGGGGGAGGCAGATTGCAGCGGGGGGAGAGATCGCGAGGGGGAGAGATCGCGAGAAGAGAAGCAGATCACGGTGGAGGGGAGGCGGGGAGGGAGCGATTGGGGGTGGGGGAGGGAAATCATGGGGAGGGTCGACCGATCGCGTCAAAAGACTTGCTTGAGGGGCTGGGTGGAAGCAATCCTGCTCCTCCTGGTACAAGCAGAGCTGGATCTGCCCGTTCTCACCGGGTTTTCCGAGCCCTAACAGGGACATGCTGGAAAGCCCCCCACCCCCCCCCCCCCCCCCACCGCTGAAGAAGAGGTAAGCTTTTCAGTTTCCACTTACCTTAAAGCAGAGCCAGGAGGAGTAGGACTGCTCCTTTCGGCTCCACACCAATGAGACTGGCCACTGCCAGCTCACGCTCGCTCCCCCTCTGTTCACCTCCCCCCACCCCCAGGATTTATCTGCGGGTCAGCTCAGGGATCAGAGCAGGCCGATGTCCGGAAGGCCCAGACGGCCAGTGTTATGGAGATGAGGCCCAGTTACCAGTTTATTGTGAGTCTCGAGCCTCTGTCCACGGGCGCGCATTTTCAATACATCGCTGGTTTCGCTCCAGTCCCCTGTAAAAACCCAGTTTCTCCCCCTAGGTGTTTAAATTTGGCAAACAAAGAATTTCTTCTAAAGTTTTGAAATATTTATGTTGCAAATTTTTCCCTCCAATTTTTCTCTACCCTGCTCCTCCCCTGAACAGATTAACTCCTGGCTTGGATAATGCAAGAAAGAAAAACTTACATTGATATAGCGCCTTTCACAATCTCAGGACGTCCCAACGCGCTTTACAGCCAATAAAGTACTTTTGAAGTGTAGCAATGTAGGAAACGGGGCAGCCAATTTGTGCACAGCAAGATCCCACAAACAGCAACATGATAATGACCAGATAATCTGTTTTTTAGTGATGTTGGTTGAGGGATAAATATTGGCCAGGACACTGGGGAGAATTCCCCTGCTCCTCTTCCAAATAGTGCAATGGAATATTTTACATCCACCCGAGAGGGCTGACAGGGCCTCAGTTTAATATCTCATCCAAAAGGCGGCACCTCGGACAGTGCAGCACTGGGAGTATCCGCCTAGATTAGGTGCTTAAGATCTCTGGAGTGGGACTGGAACCTACAATCTTCTGACTCAGAGGCAAGAGTGCTACCCACTGAGCCACTGCTAACGCTGTGAGTAAAGAGCACTTTGCAGTATCTATCCCAAGTGGTCACTATTCACCTATGAGTTCTCCCAACTGGGCTTTATCAGCACCATACACGCCAATCAGCAGCATTTCATCCTGGCAGCATTTTGCTGGGCAGCTTCACATGTCAGGAATTCATTAAAGGGCAGATAGAAGGGGGGAGGGGGGAAAGGGGGTAGAAAAAGCTGGGAGCGATGCTTTGGGGGGAAGCTGAGAGTGGCATTTGGGGTGAGGGTTGAAGGAGAGTTCCAAGATTAACTGAGAGGGAGTGGAGAAGGAGAGTGGCAGCATTAAGCAAAGGGGATGGGGGAGGGAAGATTAAATAAAGGGGATGGGGGAGGGAAGGTTAAGTAAAGGGGATGGGGGAGGGAAGATTACGTAAAGGGGATAGGGGAGGGAAGATTAAGTAAAGGGGATGGGGAGGGAAGATTAAGTAAAGGGGATGGGGGAGGGAAGGTTAAGTAAAGGGGATGGGGGAGGGAAGATTACGTAAAGGGGATTGGGGAGGGAAGATTAAGTAAAGGGGATGGGGAGGGAAGATTAAGTAAAGGGGATGGGGAGGGAAGATTAAGTAAAGGGGATGGGGGAGGGAAGATTAAGTAAAGGGGATGGGGGAGGGAAGATTAAATAAAGGGGATGGGGGAGGGAAGATTAAGTAAAGGGGATGGGGAGGGAAGATTAAGTAAAGGGGATGGGGGAGGGAAGATTAAGTAAAGGGGATGGGGGAGGGAAGATTAAGTAAAGGGGATGGGGAGGGAAGATTACGTAAAGGGGATGGGGGAGGGAAGGTTAAGTAAAGGGGATGGGGGAGGGAAGATTAAGTAAAGGGGATGGGGAGGGAAGGTTAAGTAAAGGGGATGGGGGAGGGAAGATTACGTAAAGGGGATTGGGGAGGGAAGATTAAGTAAAGGGGATGGGGGAGGGAAGATTAAGTAAAGGGGATGGGGAGGGAAGGTTAAGTAAAGGGGATGGGGGAGGGAAGATTACGTAAAGGGGATTGGGGAGGGAAGATTAAGTAAAGGGGATGGGGAGGGAAGATTAAGTAAAGGGGATGGGGAGGGAAGATTAAGTAAAGGGGATGGGGGAGGGAAGATTAAATAAAGGGGATGGGGGAGGGAAGATTAAGTAAAGGGGATGGGGGAGGGAAGATTAAATAAAGGGGATGGGGGAGGGAAGATTAAGTAAAGGGGATGGGGGAGGGAAGATTAAATAAAGGGGATGGGGGAGGGAAGATTAAGTAAAGGGGATGGGGGAGGGAAGATTAAGTAAAGGGGATGGGGGAGGGAAGATTAAATAAAGGGGATGGGGGAGGGAAGATTAAGTAAAGGGGATGGGGGAGGGAAGGTTAAATAAAGTGGATGGGGGAGGGAAGATTAAATAAAGGGGATGGGGAAGGGAAGATTAAATAAAGGGGATGGGGGAGGGAAGATTAAGTAAAGGGGATGGGGGAGGGAAGATTAAATAAAGGGGATGGGGGAGGGAAGATTAAGTAAAGGGGATGGGGGAGGGAAGATTAAATAAAGGGGATGGGGGAGGGAAGATTAAGTAAAGGGGATGGGGAGGGAAGATTAAGTAAAGGGGATGGGGGAGGGAAGATTAAGTAAAGGGGATGGGGGAGGGAAGATTAAATAAAGGGGATGGGGGAGGGAAGATTAAATAAAGGGGATGGGGGAGGGAAGATTAAGTGAAGGGGATGGGTGAGGGAAGATTAAATAAAGGGGATGGGGGAGGGAAGATTAAGTAAAGGGGATGGGGGAGGGAAGATTAAATAAAGGGGATGGGGGAGGGAAGATTAAGTAAAGGGGATGGGAATGATTATGGAACCAAGGCAGGTAGAATGAAGTTAAGATGTAGATCAGCCGCGATCTAATTGAATGGCAGAACAGGCTCGAGGGGCTGAACGGCCTCCTCCTGTTTCTATGTTCCTAAGAGTGCCAACGTGAACTCAGCGACTTAGAAGGGGAACAGAGGGCCAACTTTATCTGGGGGTGGGAGGGAAATAAGAATGCCAATTTGAACAAGGTGAAGGAAGAATGATGCCAGCCTGAAAGGGGGTTAATAGATGAGTGTCAGCACGACCTCTGTTACAGCAGTACTGGGTTAAACCAAAGGCGACAAAATCAGTTCCAGATCGAACTGAGGAGGAGAGAGAAGAGGAGAGTGCCGGTTTAAACACGGGGGTTTGGAGGAGGAGAGAGTGTCTCAGTGAAAGGACTGGGAGGTGGATCGAGTACAGTGTCTGTATCACCTGTGTCCAGGGGCAACAGAGTGCCTCTATGAGCTGGAGCAGAGGTTGCATGTGGGAGAGGGCCTGATGCGCTAATGTTTGGAGAAGTAATGGTCTCATGGGTTTGTCCAGATTCCAAATGTCGCTTTGCTTTTTTTTCCTTTCAGGTGAAAATTCCATTGAGCGTAAAATATAAACCTGCTTAAGATTAACCAGAATGCACCATTCGAATATAAAATATCCAAACTTTTCCCGGGGAGCGTTCCTCACCAACCCCCCCCTCAGAAATACACCACTAATTCTGTGTCTTCACCTTGCGATTTCACCCCACCCCTTTTCAGGATTTCATGCATTAATGCATTTTTTCCCTCTGCAATACAAATGAATGTTTTGTATATTGACAGGTTAGGTTGCACAGCACATGTGATTACTTGCTTTGATGTGTTATGGACCGATCTTGAGTTATCAGCTCTTTGGGGGCGATGCCTGTTTTTTTTGAAGCTGTATTTATGCTGAAGAATCAGTGCTGCCCAATTTAGGAGAGGGGTCAGAAACCTGGCATTAGGCCCTGTCACTTATATAAGTAGCTTGCAGCTGATGTCATTGTTTTTCTGGAAAGCCCTCAGCTTTTCTGTGCTGCGACCTTTCCAGGACTGGGAGAACACTGCAATTTTAACCAAAAGCAGAATACCCACTCCGCACGCACCTATCTCCATGGAAAACTGGAGCAGAATATACCCTGACAAAGAACGAGCAGTGATTTCCAGGCTGTAACCTAGTCTTGGCTGCATCAGATGATGATTAATACTAAATCTTGGTCTTTGCTCTCAGTTTGTCGCCAGGGTTTGGGATCGCTTTTTGCACAAGTATGATTTGTTCACTGCCCTGTCATCACTCCCAGATATTCATCATTCTCTATTCACAGGGACGCTCTGTTATAAGGACACCACGTTGCTTTTTGTGGGACCTGACGAAGGGGGAAGCCTCCGAAAGCTTGTGAATTTAAAATAAAATTGCTGGACTATAACTTGGTGTTGTAAAATTGTTTATAATATAGTCAGCATGGCTAATCTTCTGGTCACTTCCTTTTGTTTTGAGGCATTCTAAGTTTTACTATTTAGAATTCAAATGATTCTGGGAAAGTCATGCAAATCCACTAAAGGGTGGATGGAAGAGAATAATAGTGTTGGAGGGGGGTGGGGATGTATAGCTTCTGTCATTGTGTGCAACAATATTGGTGTCAGATGTGGCTCAGTGGTACCTCCAGCTATCAGCCATGTAACAAATGCAGCAACCAAAATGGCCAAGATCCCACGAACAGCAATGTGATAATGACCAACTAACCTGTTTTAGTGATGTTGGTTGAGGGATAAATAGATCAGCCATGATCAAATTGAATGGCGGAACAGGCTCAAGCGGCTGAATGGGCTACTCCTGTACCTATGCTCTTTGAACTTGTCATGAGGGAACGGCCCCTTGAAGGAAAGAAAGACTTGCATTTATACAGCACCTTTCACAATCTCAGAATGTCCTCAAGCGCTTTAGAGCCAATGAAGCACTTTTTGACGTGTAGTCACTGTTGTAATGTAGGAAACTCAGCAGCCAATTTGCGCATAGCAAGGTCACACAAACAGCTATGAAATGAATGACCAGATAATCTGTTTTTTTAGGCATTGCTTGAGGGATCAATATTGGTCAGGACACCTGGGAGAACTCCCCTGCTCTTCTTTGAAATAGTGCCATGGGATCTTTTACGTCAACCTGAGAGGGCAGATGGGGTCTTGGTTTAACGTCTCATCCAAAAGTCAGCACCTCCAGTACTGCACTGGGAGCATCAGCCTAGAATTTGTGCTCTAGTCTCTGGAGTAGGACTCAAACCCACAGCCTTATGAGTCAGAGGCAAGAGTGCTACCCACTGAGCCACAGCTGACAGTGGTAGCATTGATAAATGTGATATTAATCTTCAGTGTGTATTGTCGATTCAGTTATGATATTTATCTTGTAGGCTGACCCAACTGGAAAAGACAAGAGCCACAATGATGTTTGTGCATATGACATCAATATTGCCCATTTCTACACTTTTGGTGTAAATAAAAATAATTCAAAATAATTAATCTAGATTGGTTGTAAAGATTTGAAAATTAAAATAAAGTGAATCCCTTTCTATGAGTCAAGATGATATGACAGTAAAAATTCTTACTTCTGCCCATTTATAATGGAACCGGCTGATATAAACCTTTTGCCCTGTAATTACACCCTGCTCTCAGTTCCACTATTGGTAGGAATTGTAATTACATCATGACCAGTTTACATAAATAGTTCCCATTATAAATGTGGACATAGGAATTTATCATTTAAAAAATAAAATTGAGGACAAAATGTTTGACTTTAAAACAAGGAGGGACTGAATTACATCAGTGTGCCTTGGTCCAATTATCCCCCAACCTTTAGCCTTGCTTCACCCATTGACTGCCCTTGGTCTATATTCCCAAAGTGCTTGACTAGTCAGACGATCCGAGTATACAACAACATCCATTTATATAGTGCCTTTAACTTAGTAAAATGCCCCAAGGTGCTTCACAAGACAAAATTTGACACCAAGCCACATAAGGTGATATTAGGACAGGTGACCAAAAGCTTGGTCAAAGAGGTAGGTTTTAAGGAGTGTCTTAATGGAGGAGAGAGAAGTGGAGGTTTAGGAAGGGAATTCCAGAGCTTAGGGCCTAGACAGCTGAAGGCACGGCCGCCAATGGTGGAGTGATGAAATTCAAGGATGGGCAAGAGGCCAGAATCAGAAGAGCGCAGAGATCTCGGAAGGTTGTAGGGCTGGAAGAGGTTACGACACAAAAATATTTCACAGTGGATTAACTTGGATTAATTGAGAATACAGAGAGTGGTGAGAATGTGGAATTCGCTGCCACATAGAGTGGTTGATGTAGAAAGCTTTGACATATTTAAGGGGAGGCTTGATGCATATATGAGGGAGAAGAGAATAGAGGGATGTGGGGGCAGGGTGGGAAGAGGAAATTAGAATGGGAGGAGGCTCGTGTGGACTATAAACACCAGCATAGACCATTTGGGCTGAATGGCCTGTTTTTGTGCTGTAGATTCAATGTAAATCTATGTAGTTTGAAATGGGCCCATTTTACACCATCGACCAAAGTTAAAATGACCCCCTTATTGTTCAGAGAGACAATGGGCAGAGATTTACAACTGCCACCGGAAAAATGGGCAGCTAGCGATTGAAAATTGCAGGGGGCGGGTGTGGGGCGTGTGGGGTGTGAGCTGTGGGAGAGGGAGGGCAGGAGAACACAAGTTTCAGGCAGAAACAGGATGAGGGTGAGATGCATGCTCTCTGCCCATTTGTACCAAGCATCATGCGGCCTAACAGGGAGGCCTAGGGTCGCCAACTCTGGTTGGACGTAATCCTGGAGGTTTCACCACATGACCTCCCGTCTCCTAATGGCCCACCCGGTCAATGAGCCATATTTCCCCCCCATCTCCAATAATCTCCAATAATCTCCAATAATCATATAACTATTGAATGAAAGTATTCAACGAAAATGAAAAAACACAGAATTTATTTTGACGCCCCTATGATTTTTCTCGCGGGTTTTTGCTCGCGGCAGTGTCCGGGATATTAATCTTTAATTCCTGGAGATTCCAGGACAATCCTGAAAGGCTGGCAGCCCCAATGCTCACCAAACGGCCCAGGAAACTTCCAATTTCTCTTTTTTTTTTTCTGGTAGGACCAGGAGTGTCTCAATCCCTGATCCCAGCATAAAACCTCTTGGCAAATTTGGGTCCAACCATATTAACAAGTTGCACAGACTCCACTTCCATTCACCGAACATGCTGGAATGATTTTGTATGATTTAGGATAATGGGAGAGACATTCTGCTCATCTGGCAGCACAGTTGCAGACAGATGACTAACAAACTGACCTCTGTTCTCAATAAAGTTTGGCCAGTAGGGTAGAAACCAGCTGCAGTAGAAGGCAGGAAGATACATGGGGTCTTGCAGTTTCCCCTCTCCAGTATTCATAATGCTTACCACATTGTTCTCTCAATGGATAGTTTTTATAAGGTGACTGTATTTAATAAAATGCAGACAAATTCATCCAGATTTGATTTTGAACTTCAGGCTAATTATCTGAGTCAGACTTTAACAGGCCTTTGATGGTAGTTTATGCAGTCTGTTCTCTGAGTAAGTATTGTTCATTAGCAATGGGATTTGCAATCTTTGGGCTGGCAAGTGTGAGTTTGCAGGATTGTTCAATGTGGATAGAACGGGGTTTTTAAAAGCTGGGGAGGGTTGAATGTTGGACTTAAAGGGACACGGGGTGGGGTGGGGGGGGTGGGGGGGATAATTGTAACCTAACTCTCCAGGGAGGAGACCCACGGGATCAGGTGGAACGCTGGTTTTACACCTCGCTCAATATTTACTAAAACCGGGCGGGGTGTAAAGCCAGCGTTCAACCCGATCCCGGCAGTTTGCCAGTGGGTTAAAATTGCTCCCCACTGTCTTTATAAAGAAGCATCTCACTGATTGTTTCTTCTAATGTAAATGTTGGGGATGAAATTGGGGCAACAGGACAATACGATGATAGCGAATTATCAGCCCCTTTTACAACCGCCCGGCTGATTTTCTTTTCCATTGACTTCAATGGGGCCGAGTGTAAAGCCGGCTGCTGATTCGCTATCACTTGTTTCGCGCTCCCACCCGAGACCAATTTCGCTCAGTTACGTGTTGATGTAAATCACAGGCCTGCGTTTCACATGACGAAAATGCCTCACATGGCTCCTCCTGCTCTGTTACGCGATGATGTAAATCACAGGCCTGCGTTTCACATGACGAAAATGCTTCACATGGCCCCTCCTGCTCTGTTACGCGATGATGTAAATCACAGGCCTGCGTTTCACATGACGAAAATGCTTCACATGGCCCCTCCTGCTCTGTTACGCGATGATGTAAATCACAGGCCTGCGTTTCACATGACGAAAATGCTTCACATGGCTCCTTCTGCTCTGTTACATGATGATGTAAATCACGGGCCTGCGTTTCACATGACGAAAATGCTTCACATGGCTCCTTCTGCTCTGTTACGCGATGATGTAAATCACGGGCCTGCGTTTCACATGACGAAAATGCCTCACATGGCTCCTCCTGCTCTGTTACGCGATGATGTAAATCACAGGCCTGCGTTTCACATGACGAAAATGCTTCACATGGCTCCTTCTGCTCTGTTACGCGATGATGTAAATCACGGGCCTGCGTTTCACATGACGAAAATGCCTCACATGGCTCCTCCTGCTCTGTTACGCGATGATGTAAATCACGGGCCTGCGTTTCACATGACGAAAATGCCTCACATGGCTCCTCCTGCTCTGTTACGCGATGATGTAAATCACAGGCCTGCGTTTCACATGACGAAAATGCTTCACATGGCTCCTTCTGCTCTGTTACGCGATGATGTAAATCACGGGCCTGCGTTTCACACGACGAAAATGCTTCACATGGCCCCTCCTGCTCTTTTCCCTCCCCAAATGATATAAGGGTTTGCTAAACATCGTTTGAAAGAAAGAACTCCTTCAAATCCAACATATTTAATGCCCTGTTAGCCCTGTAAGTTATGGTACTCTGGCCCCTTAACTCCATCACATTGTGAAATGCATAGAATTGAAATCTAAGCTTTGGGTCACTGTGAAAGTTAACAGTAATGCGACTAATTTGTTTCTCTGATCATTAGACCTCTCTTTGTTTCAATAGCCAGTCCAGTGGTGAGGTTAACGTCCACTGAAGCTGCTGTCTTTACATTATTCCTTAAGGAAGAGCATTTCTGCAGCTAATAATGGGCTACACGTGCCCTATGTACACCTTTAAGAGGCAACAGAAGCTAAAGAATGATACTAGATGCTGCTGACAGCTTCCTTTTGGCATTTGTATCTCCAGATTTGGTACAGGATTTACTTTGGCACCTGATTACTGACTAAAGAGTCAATGCTGTTTACTGTCATAGAATCATAGAATGGTAGGTTCACTACTCCCTGGGAACAGAAGGAGAGCTTAATACTCAGTCTATTCCTACTCTTACATAGTTTAAACGTGGATCCCCTGGTCCTCCCCCAAACTGTATGTCAGTGTCAGTGGATTTACAAAATAAGGCATTAAGGATTTAAACACTGATTATTAACCATACTTTTAGGAATATTAGTAGGGAATTGCTTGTCATGAAGTTTGTTATGATATTTCAATACCTGAGTGACTGTCCAGTGTGGTAATGAGCCATGGACACCCTGGTCTACTCTAAGTTACCTGATGTCAGTCAGAGCCAGGGTGAAAGTGCGGCCTCCCAGCTGGTTAAGGAGGGGAGATAATCACCTTGGGTTCCCCTCCCACTCCTGGTCATCAGAAAGTGTTTGTATATGGATATTGGGTTCAGCTGTGAGGGTCTTCACAGTTGAATAGCCCACTGGCGAGGCTTATTTATGACGAATGACCACTTGAGTGAGAACCCGATGCAAAACCAATAGCTTTGAAACCATCCGCCAGCATTTCAGGATAATTAGGCAGAGGGCCATGATGTGAAGATCTTATTTTAAAAAACCTTTTTCAAGAGTTTAAAGCGGTGTTTTGCTTTCCATAAGAAAATACGACAATTGTGCTTCTCCTTTACACCAGCAAAAACATTTAATTTTCTCAAAAATATTCCCAAGCATCTTCAGCGTTACTGTTTGTTAGTTGCTGATTTGCTCTCCACGTCTTGGCAGCCTCTCTTATCCTCACAGGATGCTCTTTATCTGAAGCCCATTCGAACAGATCTCCCCAGCAGCTCGCTTTGGGAGACCTCTTTGCATGTGGATAGCAAATAAGGTGGAGGGCATGTGCTGAGAAACAAAGGAGGGGAGAAATATCCACGCACACATGGGTCTCCGCAGACTTCATCTGATGTCCTGGCCAATATTCCTCCTTCAACAAATGCACCAAGACATTGTTCTTTGTGGGAACTTGTAGTGTGTAAAATGGCTGCCGTGTAACAACAGTCAGTTCATTCAAAGTAATTAATTGTACGCGAAGTGTTGTCAGACATTTTTTGACCGAGTCACTAGAAGGTGCTATATAACTGCAAGTCTTTCTATCATTGAATTGGGGGGGTTACAGGTGGGCTTAGGTTAAATCATTCCTTCCTGATGCTATGCCAGAAGGAGTGAGCCTTTGGCTTAGGGGTAAGCATTCCCATCTTCTGAGTCAGAAGGTGAAGGGTTTGAGCCGCAGTGCAGAGTGAGTAGAGACTGGAGCATGGTCTCTAAATGCGAGGTGCACATCCAGTGGGGGACTCACATCCAGATGGAGTGATCACTGGCTCACTGGTGGTATTCCCGCCTCTGACCCAGAGAGGTTGCTTTTGGGCACCACTCAGAGAGTACTGGCTCTGAATGTTGGATTGACGTCCAGTGGGGGAGACTTCCGTCCGATGGGTGAGGGATCGATGGGTTGGCCCCATCCCATCTTCCATCGTAAAGAGTAGATGGGCTCTTTGGCCTTGGTTATAGCCCAACCAGGCGGAGTTTCTGAAGTGTGTCAGCTGTGGCTAGCCCATGTGCTTCTGAGTCAAGAAAGTTATGGGTTCAAGTCCCACTCCAGAGAGTTGAGCACAATAATCCAGGCTGATACTCCGAGTGCTGCTCTGTCGAGGTGCCGTCTTTTGGCTGAGATGTTAAACCGAGGTCCTGTCTGCCTCTCAGGTGGACATAAAAGATCCCAGGGCACTATTTTGAAGAAGAGCAGGGGAGTTCTCCCTTGTGTTCTGGCCAATATTTATCCCTCAACAAACATCACTAAAACAGATTATCTGGTTATTATCTCATTGCTGTTTGTGGGAACTTGCTGTGTGCAAATCGGTCGCCATGTTTCCTACATTACAACAGTGACTACACTTCAAATGTACCTCATTGCCTCTAAAGCGCTTTGGGGCATCGTGAAAGGCGCTATATAAATATAAGTTCTTCCTTTCTTTCTATTAAAAACTGTGAGGAAGGTAAAGGGAAACCACTACTCTTCCCTTGTAACTGGCTCAAGAATCTCATGTGTGAGACTTGAGTTAGGACTGGCCAGAGGGATGGGCTATGCCAGTGTTAAATTTGTAACCAGGGAAGAGAGTCCATGAGTCCACACTGCAGCACAACAACCAGACTGTAGTTAACAAAGGCCATAAAGGAATTCCACACACAAACAAGGTGGATGTTCACTGAACCCTCTGTGCTCATTACTCCATTTGTTATCAAAAGCAAAATACTGCAGATGCTGGAAATCTGAAATAAAATCAGAAAATGCTGGAAATACTCAGCAAGTCAGGCAGCATCTGTGGAGAAAGAAACAGAGTTAATGTTTCAGGTTGATGGCCTTTCATCAGAACTGGAAGAAGATGAAGATTTAACATTTTTTAAGCAAGTACAGAACCAGGGAAAGGTGGGGTGGGGGGGAAGGAAGGGGAGGAAAGAAAAAAAGGGAAGGTCTGTGATAGGGTGGAGGGCAGGAGTGATTAAATGACAAAAGGGATGATGGGGTAAAGTAAGGGGGATGGTAACGAGACAAGTAAAGAAACAAAAGATGGGTCTAGAGGAGGTGTACATGGCAACATCAGGACCATTACCTGCACCTGGTATCCGAAAAATGGGAGCAGTGGTTATGATGTGAAGTTATTGAAATCAATGTTGAGTCCGGAAGGTTGTAAAGTGCCTAATCGAAAGATGAGGTGCTGTTCCTCGAGCTTACATTGAGCTTCAGTGGAACAGTATATGAGGCCAAGGAAAGAGCGGTCAGAGTGGGAGTGGGACGGACAATTAAAATGGCAAACGACCGGCAGGATCACGCTCGCGGACTGAGCGGAGATGTTCAGCAAAGTGATCACCCAGTCTGCATTTGGTCTCCACAATGTAGGGGAGACTGCAGCATGAGAAGTACAAGTAAATCGCTGTTTCACCTGGAAGGAGTGTTTGGGGCCCTGGATGGTGGGAAGGGAGGAGGTGAAGGGGCAGGTGTTGCATCTCCTGCGCTCGCATGGGAAGGTGCCGTGGGGAGGAGAACGGATGTTGGGGGTGATGGAAGAGAGGACCAGGGTGTCGCGGGGGGAGCGGTCTCTTCGGAATGCTGAAAGGGGAAGGGGAGGGGAAGATGTGTTTGGTGGTGGGATCGCACTGGAGGTGACGGAAATGGTGAAGGATGATACGTTGAATGTGGAGGTGGTGGGGTGGAAGGTGAGGACAAGGGGGACCCTATCGTGGTTCTAGGAGGGAAGGGAAGGTGTGAGGGCAGAAGTGCGAGACATAGGATGGACACGGTCGAGGGTCCTGTCAACTACAGTGGAGGGGAATCCTCGGTTGAGGAAAAAGGAAGACATATCGGAAGCACTGGTGTGGAAGGTGGCATTGTCAGAGACCTTCCCTTTTGTTCTTTCATCCCCTCCCCTTCCTCCCCCCCGCCCCACCACCCACCTTTCCCTGGCTCTGTACTTGCTTAAACACTGTTTAATCTTCAACTTCTTTCAGTTCTGACGAAGGTTCATCGACCTGAAACGTTAACTCTGTTTCTCTCTCCACAGATGCTGCCTGACATGCTGAGTATTTCCAGTATTTTCTGTTTTTAATCCATTTGTTATCTTTATTTTTTAATTTATATTTATGTGTTTATCAGGACGAGAGATTTCAGCACTTTTTAAAATTTATGTCTCCATTTTTTTTCTTAGTAGAGGTACAGATTTCAAACAACCAGTGGTCATTCATGTTTTCTGGGCAGCAGTTTGATTCTATGACCACAGCTAACTTCAATCCGGCTGGACCTCAAAAATGGTTATATGGACAAATGCAAAACGAGCGACAGCAACAATAACAATTTGCATTTATATAATTTATTTGATATTCCAAAGGGCTTTACAGATGAATGCTTGGTAAATGGATCCTGAGTCAGGGAAGGAGGGATTCGGAAAGATGACCAAAAGCTTGGTCAAACAGGTGAGTGTTGTGGAGGTTGTTAAAGGAGGAGAGGGAAATGGAGAGGTGAAATGGGATACATAGCCCTTTGGCAAAACTCACTGGCCATCTCCCTCTGTTTACCTACATTGACCTCCAGCTGGCTCCTCCTGACACCGATCAGGCACTTCAAGTCATTGAGTTGATTTGGGTGAAAGGGGAGAAGAGAGTTTTGTTATCATGCACCTCCAAAGAAGTGGCCAACCACGTAAATGCTATTGTCGTTCTAAATACAATCCTCACCGCTTATAATGGGCACGTTCGTGTGAACATGATTTGCCTGATAAACACGATGGTTGGTGTAACGGGATGGTGCTTTATAACGAGAATGCTATCGTCGCTCATCAGCCTCTGCCACTCCCTGCACCGCTACCTGAATGAACCTCCTTATGGCAGGACCCTCGACGTGACCTTCGACCAGACCCAGGACCCCAGACCCTAGACCTGACCCTAGACCTGACCCTAGACCTGACCCTTGACCTGATCCTAGACTTGACCCTGGACCTGATCCTAGACCTGACCCTCGACCTGACCCTTGACCTGATCCTAGACCTTTCCCAGGACCCCGGACCCTAGACCTGACCCAGGACCACAGACCCAAGAACTGAATCTAGATGTGACCCTAGACCTGACCCTCAACCTGACCTTTGATTTGACCCTGGACCTGACCCTCGACTTAACCCTCGACCTGACCCTCGACCTGTCTCTAGACCTGACCCAGGACCACAGACCCTAGACCTGACCCTAGACCTGACCCTCAACCCGACCCTAGACCTGACCCTCAACCTGACCAAGGACCCCAGACCTGACCCCTGACCCCGATTTCCGCAGCGCCAACCTCACCCTGGCCGCGGGCATCAGGAGACTGGAGGAGCAGAGCCCATTATTCAGAAACAAGCCATTACCAGGTAAAGCATCGCCGCAAGATCCAGAGAGGGGTGAAAAACAAACACATCTCAACTCCTTCACCCAACAACCATTTAAACACCTAATCAGGGCACTAAAATTCATCTGCTGGGATTATTGTGCACAAAGTGTTATTTTTGTTAAATATAAATATATTTTAAAAAACACGCATCAGTTTTTCACGTGTATTCACTCATAAAATATCCCAGGTGAGTAAATGCAGCTGTTTCTGCCCAAAATAAACGGAGCACTTAAATCGCTATAACCGGCAACTTTGAAATTGGCTTTAATGGGAATGGATGATGGTTATGGCATTTTGGCCGATATAAGTGGCTGCTCGTTTTAACTGTACTTGTATCAGCAAAATTAGAAGCACCTTTTCACAAAAAAAAGGTTTGATTCGCAAATGGGAATCCACACTTAATTTTGTACAAAAACTTGCAATAATGATTAGCGTTGAAAGTTAGCAGAATCAATGCCCCTGTTTCGACTTCTGGAAGCTGTCCAGTGATCCCCTGCAGGAGAGAACATGTGTGTGGATGGGTGCTGGGTGAGGAAAGGATTGAGTGTCCCTATGAAGCCCGTTGTGCTAAAAATAACTTGAAATCCCCCCATCTAAGTTCGTACATGAAGCCGCTGTGAGTTACCAGAGGTCTAGCAACTCCTGTAGAACATTACCTCAATGTGTGTGAGCATCATCAGGATAGAGAGAGAAATAGGGAAGAAAATCAGCAGAAAAAAACCTAAAAGTTAAAAACCCATTTCCTACATGAATATTTTGAGAAATGTAAGGAATCTTACAACACCAGGTTATAGTCCAACTGTTTTACTTGACGAAGGAGAAAGCCTCCAAAAGCTTGTGATTTTCAAATAAAACAGTTGGACTATAACCTGGTGCTGTAAGATTCCTTACAATTGTCAACCCCAGTCCATCACCGGCATCTCCACATCATGAATATTTTGAGGTTCAAAGTTGGTCCCCACTCTATGTTGGGTTACCAGATTTCTACCAAAGTAAAAGATCCCATGGCCACTATTTCGAAGAAGAGCAGGGGAGTTCTCCCCAGTGTCATGGCTGAAATTTATCCAACATCACTAAAAAATATTATCTGGCTGTTTATCTCATTGCTGTTTGTGGGACCTTGCTGTGCACAGAATTGGCTGCTGCGTTTCCCTATATTACAACAATGTCTACACTTCACCTTTTGGGATGTCCTGAGGTCATGAAAGGTGCTGTATAAATACAAGTTCTTTCTTTTTCTCTCTTTCAAAGTGGGGCTGCAACAAATAGACACAGTGTTGCTGGGTTAGAGAGGAGAACATACGAACATATGAAATTAACGGGCAGGAAAAGAACAGCTGGTCCATCAAATTTGCTCCACACACACATGATGGCTACAGCACCATGACTAGACACTTCCTACTCCCCACAGCCACGTAATCTCCTGGTAGAGGCAAAAAAAACAGAGAAAAAACCCAGGGCCAATAAGGGAAAAAAATACAGTGGAAAATTCCTCTACGACCCCCCCCCCCCCCTCAGGCGATTGAAACCAGTCCAGGAGATCACATGGACCAAGGGTTATCTATAAATTGGTCAGGGTTCTCGCTCCTGAATATTATTCACTGATTCCTGCTGGAATAAATTAGAATCACAGAAAGGTTACAGCATGGAAGGAGGCCATTTGGCCCATCGAGTCCGTGCCGGCTCTATGCAAGAGCAATTCAGCCAGTCCCACTCCCCCGCCCTATTCCTGTAGCCCTGCAATTTTTTTCCTTTCAAGTACTTATCCAGTTCACTTTTGAAGGCCATGATTGAATCTGCCTCCACCACCCCCTCGGGCAGTGCATTCCACAACCTAACCACTCACTGTGTAAAAAAGTTTTTCTTCATGTCACCTTTGGTTCTTTTGCCAATCACCATAAATCTATGCCCTCTGGTTCTTGACCCTTCCACCAATAGGAACAGTTTCTCTCTATCTACTCTGTCTAGACACTTCATTATTTTGAACACTTCTATCAAATCTCCTCTCATCAGTCTCTGTTCCAAGGAGAACAACCCCAGTGTCTCCAGTTTATCCACGTAACTAAAGTCCCTCATCCCTGGAATCATTCTAGTAAATCTCTTCTGCATCCTCTCTAAGGCCTTCACATCTTTCCTAAAGTGCGGTTCCCAGAACTGGACACAATGCTCCAGTTGTGGCCAAACCAGTGTTTTATAAAGGTTCATCATGACTTCCATACTTGTGTACTCTATGCCTCTATTTATAATGCCCAGGATCCCGTATGCTTTTTTAACCACTTTCTCAACCTGCCCTGCCACCTTCAACGATTTGTGCACATATACCCCCAGATCTGTCTGTTCCTGTACCCCTTTTAGAGTTGTGCCCAAAATATATCACTTCGCAATTTTGTGTGTTAAATTTCATCTGCCATGTGTCCGCCCATGCCACCAGCCTGTCTATATCCTCTTGAAGTCTATCACTATCCTCCTCACTGTTTACTACCCTTCCAAGTTTTGTGTCATCTGCAAATTTTGAAATTGTGCCCTGTACACCCAAGTCCAAGTCATTAATATATATCAAGAAAAGCAGTGATCCCAGCACTGACCCCTGGGGAACACCACTGTACGCCGCCCTCCAGTCCGAAAAACAACCATTCACCACTACTCTCTGTTTCCTGTCTCTTAGCCAATTCTCTATCCATGTTGCTACTGCCCCCTTTATTCCATGGGCTGCAATCTTGATGATAAGCCTACCGTGCGGCACTTTATCAAACACCTTTTGAAAGTCCATATACACCACGTGAACTGCATTGCCCTCATCTACCCTCTCTGTTGCCTCATCAAAAAACACTATCAGGTTAGTTAAACACGATTTGCCTTTAACAAATCCGTGCTGGCTTTCCCTAATCAATCCACCCTTGTCCAAGTGACTGTTAATTCTGTCCCGGATTATCATTTCTAAAAGTTTCCCCACCACCAAGGTTAAACTGACTGGCCTATAGTTGCTGGGTTTATCCTTACACCCTTTTATGAACAAGGGTGTAACATTTGCAATTCTCCAGTCCTCTGGCACCACCCCCCGTATCTAAGGATGTTTGGAAGATTTTGGTCAGTACCTCTTCAATTTCCACCCTTACTTCCCTCAGAAACCTAGGATGCATCCCATCCGGACCGGGTGACTTATCTACTTTAAGAGCAGCCAGCCTTTCTAGTACCTCTTCTTTATCAATTTTTAGCCTATCTAGTATCTCAACCATATCTTCCTTTACTGGGAATCTGGCAGCATCTTCTTCCTTGGTAAAGACAGATGCAGAGTACTCATTTAGTACCTCGGCCATCCTCTCTGCCTCCATGAGTAGATCTCCTTTATGGTCCCTAATCGGCACCACCCCTCCTCTTACTACCCGTTTACTGTTTACATGACTGTGGAAGACTTTTGGATTCCCTTTTATGTTGGCCACCAGTCTATTCTCATACTCTCTCTTTGCCCCTCTTATTTCCTTTTTCACTTCCCCTCTGAACTTTCTATATTCAGCCTGGTTCTCACTTGTGTTATCAACCTGACATCTGTCATACACTCCTTTTTTCCATTTCATCTTACTCTCTATCTCTTTTGTCATCCAGGGAGCTCTGGCCTTAGTTGCCCTACCTTTCTCCCTCGTGGGAATGTGTCTAGACTGTACCTGAAGCATCTCCTCTTTAAAGGCCGCCCACTGTTCAATTACAGTTTTGCCACCAATCTTTTGATTCCAATTTACCCGGGCCAGATCTGTTCTCATCCCAATTGAAATTGGCCCTCCTCCAATTGAGTATTTTTACTTTAGAATGGTCCGTGTCCTTTTCCATAGCTATTCTAAATCTTATGATACTATGATCGCTGCTCCCTATATGCTCCCTCACTGACACTTGCTCCACTTGGCCCACCTCATTCCCTAGAACCAAATCCAGCAATGCCTCCTTCCTCGTTGGGCCAGAAATGTACTGGTTAAGAAAGTTATCCTGAACACATTTCAAAAATTCCTCTCCCTCTGTGCCCCTTATATTATTATTTTTATCCCCGTCTATATCAGGATAGTTGAAGTCCCTCATTATCACTACTCTATAGTTCATAGAATCATAGAATCACAGAAGTTACAAAATGGAAACAGGCCCTTCGGCCCAACATGTCCATGGCGCCCAGTTTATACCACTAAGCTAGTCCCAATTTCCTGCACTTGGCCCATATCCCTCTATACCCTGCAAATTTGCTCCTCTATATCCTTCCCACTAGTTAGTGGCCTATAGAATACACCCAGTAGTGTAATGGCACTTATTTTATTTCTTAACTCTAAACAAATAGATTCTGTCCTTGACCCCTCCAGGACATCCTCTCTCTCCAGCACTGCAATATTCTCCTTCATCAATACTGCCACCCCCGTTCCTTTCTTTCCTTCCCTATCTTTCCTGAACACCTTGTATCCAGGAATATTTAATACCCAATCCTGCCCTTTTTAAGCCAGATCTCCGTTATCACCACGACATCGTATTCCCATGTGGCGATTTGCGCCTTCAGCTCACCAACCTTGTTTACTACACTTTGTGTGTTTACACACATGCACTGCAAACCAGTCTTAGACTTTCTTGTACCCTCTCTTAATCTGATCCCACCTAATACTGTACTATTTCTTACTCTAGTGCTATCTTTCTCTCCCAATCCTTTGTGCCCCTTGTTTCTCCTTTCCATTACTACATCGTGGTGCCCATCCTCCTGCCAAATTAGTTTAACTGCCCCCCCCACAGCACTAGCGAACCTCCCCGCGAGGACATTGGTTCCAGCTCCGTTGAGGTGCAACCCGTCCGGCTTGTACAGGTCCCACCTCCCCCAGAACTGGTCCCAATGCCCCAGGAATCTAAAGCCCTCCCTCCTGCACCATCTCTCCAGCCATGCATTCATCTGCTCTATCCTCCTATTTCTATATTCACTAGCGCATGGCACCGGGAGTAAACCGGAGATTACTACCTTTGAGGTTCTGCTTCTTAATTTATTTCCTAACTCCTTAAGATCTGCCTGCAGGACCTCATCCCTCTTTCTACCTATGTCGTTGGTACTTCTATAGACCACGACCTCTGGCTGTTTACTCTCCCCCCCCCAGAATGTTCTGCAGCCGCTCAGTGACATCCTTTGCATCCGTGTGGGTGATTGGCCAGGACAGAATCAGGCTTCACTATAACGTGTTCCACACTACAACAGACTGCCAACATTGTGCGTCCTACATCGAAATACGATTCAAAACATAAAATGCCCGAGACACTTTTGGTCAGATCGGAGTCCAAAATGTACTTCTTTCAGTAAAATAAATTTCAATTGGCCAAGTTGTAAGTAGATTAACGCCTCAAAATTACTGTTGAGGATCGAGCGGACAAACTGCTTAATGCCTTCACATGACATCCCTCTATCTGCTATTTTAAAACAGGTGTTAAGCCATTTATTTTAAATGTGTTGACAGTGCTGCTAAAATAGTGGACAAAGGAACATCATATGAACATCATGCTCGGCAATTGGGTGTCACTGCCACAGCCGGCATTTATTGCCCATCCCCAGTTGCCCCTTGAGAAGGTGGTGGTGGGCCTTCTTTCTCAACCTCTGCAGTCCTTGTGGTGAAGGTTCTCCCACAGTGCTGTGAGGCAGGGAGGTCCAGGATTTTGACCCAGCGTTGATGCTAATTATTTGTCACATATGTCATCAACAGTAATTCCAGGCTTTATAAGGTTATCAGAATCCATTCACTAATATTCTGGTAGCTTGTAAGTTTGCAGAATGCTGCCAGTAGAGGGAGCAGTATATCAACATATTGTGTGTACATTATGCCACTGTGGGGAACAAAATTTCCTCGACACAGCTTTCATTTAGCATCTGTATTACAGACAATAATTTAACTAAACAGTTGGGACGTGATAAGGCTCTGCAATGCTAGTCCTACTAGTTTGTCTGTAAAACTCTCTTCCTTTTATACAAGACACTAATTGTTGCCAACTGGTTTCGGGTTGAATACCAAACTTTGCCAGTAGGTCCTCAAAGATTCTATGAAGCACTGTAAAACTGCATAGCTTCAGGTCAAAGCAGCAAAAAGCCCCTTTTATTGCCCGGTCCAGCTGGAATCAAATGCTGACAAGGCTGACTGTCTTAAGCCTGAAGAGATATATGAAGGTCAAATGTAGAGAGGAGGGAGGAAGGAAAGCAGCGAATGCGATTACACTGGCAGGGAAGAAAGTCAACTAGCTGGCAAAATGATTTACAACACTTTGGTTTGATACCAGGACAAGAGAGCTCTTTGGATATACACATCCCAACCACCAATTATAAATATTTCACAATCTTCTTTTATTCAGCTCTAGCCTTTCTTTTGTTCTGCTTCTTGATAGTTAATAAGGATCAATGGAGGAAGAAAAATCTCTTTAGCCTCTTAAAGGATCTTTCTCAATTAAATGTTTCCACTTGTGGGGGAGACCAGAACTAAGGGCCATAAATATACGGCAGTCACTAATAAATCCAATAGGGAATTCAGGAGAAACTTCTTTACCTAAAGAGTGGTAAGAATGTGGAACTCACTACCACAAGGAATGGTTGAGGCGAATAGTATTGACGCATTTAAGGGCAAGCTAGATAAACACATGAGGGAGAAAGGAATAGAAGGATACGTTGATGGGGTTAGATGAAGAGGGGTGAGAGGAGGCTCATGTGGAGCATAAACCTGTTGGCCTGTTTCTGTGCTGTACATTTTATGTAATTCTGTGTAAAACCCAAGCCTTACATGCCAGGTCTGGCTCGGTGCTTTCTCCTTCTTGCTCCCTCCCTGGCCCCTCCCTGGTTGATGTCCGTTAAACAATGAACATTTGTAAAAGAAGCAATTTGCCAAGTCTCTCTAGTCATTCTGACAGAAATGTGGAACAGGATGTGATGTGTAATAACGTGGTGCACTTTCTCCTGTTACAGTAGGGAGGCTTGTTTAAGAAGTGCTCAAGATGAAGACATCTTGGTCGTTCCATTTTCAAATCAAGGAAAGTGTGTGGGATGATTCGGAGGAAGAACTTCAAGGAGTAACTAATTATAAAAGCGCAATGCCATCTAATTTTAGATCCTACTTCTTTACAGTGCGCTCCCACGTGGATGCTGCAGTGTTATTTTAAATTCTTCTTTATTGAGGGAATGCTGCACTGTCGGAGGTCCCGTCTTTCGGATGAAACGTTAAACCAAGGCCCCATCTGCCCTCGCAGGTGGACGTAAAAGATCCCATGGCACTATTTCGAAGAAGAGCAGGTGTCCTGGCCAACATTTAACCCGCAACCAATACCTAAAACAAAACAGATGATCTAGTCATTTATCATATTACTGTTTGTGGGATCTTGCTGTGCGCAAATTGGCTGCCGCGTTTCCTACATTACAACAGTGACTACACTTCAAAAAGTACTTTATTATCTGTAAAGCACTTTGGGATATCTTGAGGTCGTGAACAGCACTATAGAAATGAAAGTTCTTTCCTTCTTTCTTTAATTGAAGGGACCATTCCCTTGTCATGACAAGTTCAAAGAGCACAGGAACATAGGAACAGGAGGAGGCCATTCAGCCCCTCGAGCCTGTTCCACCATTCAATTAGATCATGGCTGGTCTGTACCTCAACTCCATTTACCCGACCTTGCTTCATGTCCCTTAATACCCTTACCTAAATATTTATCGTTTGAATAAGAATTGTTACCCCTTACCTCAATGGGTGCTGGGGTCCTTACAATGTAAGTTCTGCTGTCTTGCTGTAAAATCTAGGGAATGTTAATAGAGTCTTGCCACCACTCTGGTGGTCCTGTTGTAAGCCCTGGAGCAAGAGCTGTACGATGAGAAAAGATTAAGTAACGTTTCATCGCTCCTTGATTGACATGACAGATGAATGTGTTCTATGTTCCTGTCTGCTCCCCAGCGGTTGAGTGGTACAGTCCAGCACCAGCACTAATGGAAGAACTGCTGCTAATGGGAGAAAAGAACCAGATGGCCCGAGGTCTGTCTGCCTCTCTCTTGCACACGCATGTGTGCAGACACACAAATACACACACATATGAACAAAGTAGGGTCGCCAACTCTGGTGGAACGTATTCCTGGAGGTTTTATCACGTGACCTCCTGCCTCTAACCACCCCACCCGGTTAAATAGCCTTTTTTTCCCCCGTCGCCACTATTTTTATAACTGATAAATGGAAGAGTTCAAAGAAAATGAGAATAACACATAATTTATTTTAATGCCCCTATGATTTTTCTCCTGGGTTTGCTCACAGCAGTGGATTAATCTTTAATTCCTGGCGATTCCAGGACAATCCTGGAGGGTTGGGAACCCCAGCACGAAGTATCTTGCATACTCATAGTCCCAAGTCCACAAACACCCTACTCTCTTTCTCTTTCACAAACACATTATACATGTTTTTCCACATTCTCTCTCCCTCATGCACAACAACAACTACTTGCACTTACACAGCGCCTTTAATGTAGTAAAACGTCCCAAGGCACTTCACAGGAGCGATTATCAAACCAAATTTGACACCAAATCACATAAGAAGATATTAGGACAGGAAGCTTGGTCAACGAGGTAGGTGTTAAGGAACTTCTTAAAGAAGGAGAGAGAGGTAGTGCAGTCTGACCAAGGTTCTATATAATTTTAACATAACGTCTCTGTGATATACCTATCAGAGCACTATCTATGATTCTTAAAGGATAGATAAGTATGGTACACTGAGCTTTAATATACATCATGTCGTTCTGCCATCACAATATGCATTGGATTATGAGGTATCTTGTTGAGTAGAGCTGATCATCACCCTGAGTGGGTGTCAGTGGAACTGATAATTCATTAGCTCGATTCTATAATATTTGAGTGGAATTTACTGTGTAAATTCGGCGCAGTGTAACAAAGGCATGGAATCATTTCCCTCCTTCTCTCAGATATGCCCCTAATTCCCATTTCGTATTTATGAGACTATTTCTTTCTATTTCTTTCAGATATCCTCTCCTTGTATTTTTGAGATGTCGTGGGGTAGAAATAATTTCTCGTTGCACATTTTTTCCGGATGGAAAATGGGGAGGCGGGGCAAAATGGATCAATTTTGGGGTGCAGCACCCCCCCCCCCGCCCCGCTGCTGAATGTGCGCCCGCGTTATGGGAGCCGCCATATTGGTTAAGGAGGCTTTGTGGGGGCCTAGGCAGCCGCCTAAAGCAGGCATTAGCTGCTCGCAAAGGCCCCCTTGCAGAAATTGGTGTGGATTGAGTGGAAATTACTGGAATTTTGATCAGCAAGGGAGTCAAAGGATATGGGGAAAGGGCGGGAAAGTGGAATTGAGGTAAAAATCAGATCAGCCATGATCTCATTAAATGGCGGAGCAGGCTCGAGGGGCTGAATGGCCTACTCCTGCTCCTATTTCTTATGGTCTTATGGAATAAGTGTCAGGCTTGCTCTACTAAGCATTCCTCAGCGGACAGAAGGTAAGTATAAATTTTTTAAAAGAAGCATTCGTGTGGAGCCAGGAGGAGCAAGAGTGATTGCCTCTCTCCCCCACACCCTCCCAGTTGCTGCTCCAACCCCCCTCATGGGACTTACCTCAAGGCTGTTGCCGGTGAGGCAACAGCCCAATATTGAACAATATAATATGCGCGAGCTGCCTGTAGAGGCGTGACTGGTCACGCAACAAATGTTAATGAGACCCAAGGAACAATTTTGGGCCGGCCTTGGGCCTCCTGGTTGGGGGTGCGTGCTGTTCGGCGCGCCGCTGGTTCTGAACCCCAATATGAGCCATAAACAATTTCCATCTCCTCTTCCCTCTGACTCTGAGATAATTTCACTCCATGTTCTCGAGATCCTCCTCTTCCATGATCCAGAGCACTTCCATCTGTGGTTCCCACCCAGCCCAACACTCTGAAATCACCTCCATCCATGTCTCAGAGAGCTTCCTTGCTCCCATTCAACTTCCACAAGATTTCTTCACTCCATTTCTTCAAGCCATAAGGAATAGTTGAGGCAAATAGCATAGATGCATTTAAGGGGAAGCTTAGATATGCACATGAGGGAATAGAAGGGCATGCTGATAGGGTTAGATGAAGTAGGGAGAGAGGAGGCTGGTGTGGAGCATAACCGCTAAATGGGCTAAATGGCCTGTTTCTGAACTGCAGACTCAATGTAACTCAATGTAGCACAATGTAGCCTCCCTTCTTCTTGTTGACTCTTCTCTCCCTTTTCACGTGGCTCAGGTTACGTCTTTTAGATGTCCTCTTCCCACATCTCTGAGATCCTTCCTCCCTTCCAATCTGAAATAACTTCGCTGCATACCTTTGAGGTGTCCTCTGTCGGAGTCTCTAAGATCTATACCTCTCGTCTGTCCCGTGCCTTGAAGTCCACACTCCAGCCTGCCGTGTGCATTCTACAATGGGTATAATGCAGTGAGAAGTATATTTGAGACTACGTCTGAAAGCATGGGTGAGGGTTTCAGCAACTGATGGGTGGAGGTGGGCAATGTTACAGAGGTAGAAGCAGTCAGTCTTTGTGATGGAGAGGACATGGGGTTAGAAGTCCCGTTCACCCATCACCTCTTTGCTCGCTGACATTCATTGGCTCCTGGTCCGGGAACGCCTCGGTTTTAAAATTCTCATCCTTGCGTTCAAATCCCTCAATGGCCTCGACCTCCCTATCTCTGTATCCTCCTCCAGCCCTACAACCCTCCGACATCTCTGCGCTCCTCCAAATCTTGCCTCTTGCACATCCCCAATTTTCATCGCTCCACCATTGGCAGCCGTG
The DNA here is from genome assembly GCF_035084215.1 of Heptranchias perlo. Taxonomy (NCBI): domain Eukaryota; kingdom Metazoa; phylum Chordata; class Chondrichthyes; order Hexanchiformes; family Hexanchidae; genus Heptranchias; species Heptranchias perlo. Next base: position 117,076,534 of record NC_090327.1, on the reverse strand, counting down.
CCTTCAGCTGCCTAGGCCCTAAGCTCTCGAATTCCCTCCCTAAATCTCTCCACCTCTCGCTCCTCCTTTAAGACGCTCCTTGAAACCTACCTCTTTGATCAAGCTTTTGTTCACCTGTCCTAATATCTCTTTATGTGGCTCAGTGTCAAATTTTGTTTGATAATCGCTTCTGCGAAGCGCCTTGGGATATTTTACTATGTTAAAGGCACCTCATAAATGCAGGTTGTTGTTGTTGTTGTTGTTGTTGAATCGGACAAGGAGGTTGCGAACAATCTGGTTCAGCCTAAGACAGTGGCGGAGGAGGCTGGTGGAATCGATGGCGAGGGTAGGGAGTTTGTGGTGGGGGCTGAAAATGAAGGTTGAGGAATGTTCAGTAGTGGGAAGCCAGATTTATTTTCTCCCTGATTAGCCCATGGGTATTCAGGCAAAATGTGGGGCCTATATTTCGACCCTAGATGAGATCACCTAACTCAGTACAGATCAGGAATTGAACCTCTGACCTTCCAATTTTGTGCAGCTCAGTCCCATAATGGATGTTCACTGATTAAGGCACTGGAGGCATTCTTTAAAGATTATTTTTTTTAATCAAGTGACAGGAAGCACTATGTCCTATTTCAGTCTCTGACATTTACATACACTGAGACCCAGAGTCACTTTCTGTTTATATGGGGGATGGACCTTCAAACTGCGGAGTACAGAACATGCAGTCTGTATGGCTCTTCAGTTAAGTATCTTTTTTTTGTAAATAAATACTTATCAATAAAAATATGGGAAAATTAAGCCTTTTGGTGTTAAATACGGTATACATCGTTTTAGCCAACAAAACTCTTAAGAAGGTCAAAATTAAAACAGAGCTCCTTTAAATTTATTTCAGAACATCTGCTTTCAATTACAATATATTTTTATTTTTTTAAATTTTATGTTATGTATTTTGTAGGGTTCTTTTGTTTTCTGTGCCCAGTTGAAAATGTAAGTGACATGCATGACGGAGAACAATCTCGATTACTGATTTCACTCTTAAAACTTTCTTTTTAGTTATTTTATTCAATGTTTACTGAGTGAGCGATGTTAGTAGAATCATAGAATCACACAGCACAGAAGGAGGCCATTCGGCCCATCGTGCCTATGCCGGCTCTTTGAAAGTGCTATCCAATTAGTCTCACTCTCCCCCTCTTTCCCCATAGCCCTGCAAATTTCTCCTTTTTAAGTAAATATCTAATTCCAATTTTGGAGGTTACTATTGAATCTGATTCCACCACCCTTTCAGGCAACAAGTAAAAAAAATTCTCCTCATCTCCCCTTGGTTCTTTTGCCAATTATCTTAAATCTGTGTCCCCCTGGTTACCAACCCTCTTGCCAGTGGGAACAGTTTCCCCTTATTTCCTCTATCAAAACCCTTAATAATTTTGAACACCTCTATCAAATCTCCCCTTAACCTTCTCTGCTCTATGGAGAGCAATCCCAGCTTCTCTAGTTTCTCCAAATAACCTCTCCACCTCTCTCTCCACCTTTAAGATGCTCCTTAAAACCTACCTCCTTGACCAAGCTTTTGGCTGCTTGTCCTAATATCTCCTTATGTGGCTCGGTGTCAAATTTTTGTCTGATAATCGCTCCTGTGAAGCGTCTTGGGACTTTTTACTACATTAAAGGCGCTGCATAAATGCCTGGGATCTTCATCTTCAACAATACTCCTTGGACTCAGTCTCAGAAGCGCACCAGTGTGATTCTTTCCATTTGCTACATCGTCAGCCTTGAGGCCTTCGAGGGACAGCAACAATTGGTGATGTATTAGGGGTTTAGGGGTGGTTGTGTTCTCTTGGCTCTGGGATGCTGGTTTGAGACCGCCCGAACATATTGCACACAGGACCCTTACTGCCAGCGGAGAAGGAAAAAACAAAACTTTCATCCCGTCGGCCTTGGCTGGATACGAGTGTTAAAAAAAGAACAATGGGTTGGTCCACTGCATCAATTATTTGGAAAACCCCAGATAAGACTGGTACCTCCGAGGCACCTTGCAGTGTCAGCCGTGGCTCAGTGGTTCCACTCTTGCCTCTGAATCAGAAGGTCGTGGGTTCAAGTTCTACTCCTGAGACTTGAGAACATAATCTAGGCTGACGCTCGCGGTGCTGTACTGAGGGAGCGCTGCACTATCGGAGGTGCCGTCTTTCAGATGAGGCATTAAACCAAAGCCCCGTCCGCTCTCTCAGGTGGAAGTAAAAGATCCCATGGCAAAGAGGGTCAGAGGGATCTTGGCGTGCAAGTTCACAGATCCCTGAAGGCGGCGGAACGGGTAGATAAGGTGGTAAAGAAGGCATATGGGATACTTGCCTTTATTAGCCGAGGCATAGAATACAAGAGCAAGGAGGTTATGGTGGAGCTGTATAAAACACTGGTTAGGCCACAGCTGGAGTACTGTGTGCAGTTCTGGTCGCCACACTACAGGAAGGATGTGATCGCTTTGGAGAGGGTGCAGAGGAGATTCACCAGGATGTTACCAGGGCTGGAGCGCTTCAGCTATGAAGAGAGACTGGGAAGATTGGGTTTGTTTTCCTTGGAGCAGAGGAGGCTGAGGGGGGACATGATTGAGGTGTACAAAATTATGAGGGGCACAGATAGGATGGATACTAAGGAGCTTTTTCCCTTTGTTGAGGTTTCGAAAACAAGGGGACATAGATTCAAGGTAAAAGGCGGGAGGTTTAGAGGGGATTTGAGAAAGAACTTTTTCACCCAGAGGGTGGTTGGAGTCTGGAACTCACTGCCTGAGAGGGTTGTGGAGGCAGGAACCCTCACAACATTCAAGAAGCATTTGGATGAGCACTTGAAATGCCATAGCATACAAGGCTACGGACCAAATGCTGGAATATGGGATTAGAGTAGACAGGGCTTGATGGCCGGCGCGGACACGATGGGCCGAAGGGCCTCTCTCCGTGCTGTATGACTCTATGACTCTATGACTACTTTGAAGAAGAGCAGGGGGGTTCTTCCCTGATGTCATGGCCAATGTTTATCCCTCAACCAACATCACTAAAACTGATTATCACATTACTGTTTGTGGAACCTTGCTGTGCGCCAGTTGGCTGCCGCGTTTCCTACATCACAACAGTGACTACACTTCGAAAGTACTTCATTGGCTGTAAAGTGTTTTGGGACATTTTGAGGGCATGAAAGATGCTTTATAAATGCAAATTCTTTCTTTTAAGACTGGCACTTTTACTCATATCCCTCAACTGCCACAGCATACTAGAACAGTCCTGTTGAGAATAAAGTAGCTCAATTTGAGGCATATATTACAGGTGTACCCATGAATAGTCAAGCTCCTATGGTGTTGCAGAGGAGAGTCAAGACCAAGGATAATTTTCAGGTCTAATCAGGGTCAGAGGGCGGGGAGATAATTAAACATAGACAAGGGAGCGGAGAGGAGGCAAACGGGAAAGGGAGCGAGGAGAGGGATGAGAAGAGAGGATAGAGAAGGAAGGAAGGAGGGAGAGAGGCAGGGGTGGAGAGGGATAAGGTAAAGAGGAGGGAAGAAGACTGAGGGCAGCATGAGGGGTGAGAGAAGGCAAGGGAGAAGAGAGGAGGGAAGAGGAGAGGAGGGAAGAGGAGAGGAGAAGAGAGAAGAGGAGAAGAGAGAAGAGGAGAAGAGAGAAGAGGAGAGGTAGGCAGGAGGAAAGGGGAGGAGAGAGCAGAGGGGGAGAGGAGAGAAGAGGGTGAGGATGGGAGAAGAGAAAGAAGAAAAGGAGGCAAGGGGGAGAGTAGAGCAGGGAGAAGGGAGAAGCAGAGGGGATGGACAGAGGGGAGGAAGATAGAAGAAGAGGAGGGAAAGGTCAGAGAGGGAGATAAGAGTGGAGAGGATGAGGACTTGGAAGGGGTACTGGGGAAGGGATGAGGGGAACAGAAGAGGGGGAGGAGGGGGAGAGTCTGGGTGGAGGGGAAAGGAGGGGGGAGGAAAGAAAGGAAGAGAAGGAAAGAAAGAAGAAAAGAGAGAGAAGGTGATAGGAGAATATGATCACCTCTGTAGATGTGGGTGTGCGGGTTCTAGCAGGCGGGTGCATAGCATCCTTCATACAACCTGACCCATTCTGAATCCCTCCATTGGTCCTCCTCTTCTTTTAGATCCAATAGGGGGATTCCCATTGGGAAACCCATTGGTGTCAGTAATGGTGCTGGGGGTGGGGTGGGGGGCGGGAATACTTTTCACCAATTGGCAGAAGGGTTGATGAGAACCTAAGTATCGAAAGGAGAAAAAACATTTAAAGAAATTAAGAAAAATGGTTTCAAAAAATGGCCAGAATACACTCACATTTATATTGCTGCATCCTTTCCACCGTCCTTGTATTGACTGCTGCTTAGCAATGGTCAGCCATTGAGTTTGGTTGGATTGTTTGGTAAACATGAGGCATTTTTACAACTGCTGCATCGCAATATTATTATTGTAAGTTCATGAGAAAATGCTCTGAGTGTTTATGAAAGGATTCTCGTCTTTGGCGTTTTACAAATTCTCTCAGGCAGAGGTTTCTAAAAAATACACATGATTACAGAAACATCCTCTGCCTTTCAGCAAAAGGGGAGAAACACACTGCCACAGGTTTATTTTACTTTTTATTTTATTTGGCTGTCACATTGATTAATAGAATATTATGAATAAGATTTTCTTCAATATAGTTTCACCATTTGTTCTTTCTGCTTGTGAAGGAATAAACTACAATTAATTATTTGCAGACGTACAAATTCAGTCACAGTGTATTAAACTGGTAAAATTATCTTGGCTGATGTGCAGATTTTATGTTCATGATATGTTGGGGGGAGGAGTGGGGGAAAGGAGGGGAGAGGGAGAAAGGAGAGGAGAGGGAGAAAGGAGAGGAGAGGGAGAAAGGAGAGGAGAGGAGAAAGGCAGAGAGGCAGGGCATAGGGACAAGAGTGAGGATGGGAGAAGAGGGAAAGAATGAAAGAAGGGGAGAGTAGAGCAGTGAGAGAGGGAGAAAAGGAGAAAGGGGAGAGGAGAGCAGTGAGAGAGGCGAAAAGGAGAAAGGGGAGAGCAGAGCAGTGAGAGAGGAGAAAAGGAGAAAGAGGAGAGCAGAGCAGCGAGAGAGGAGAAAAGGAGAAAGAGGAGAGCAGAGCAGTGAGAGAGGAGAAAATGAGAAAGAGGAGAGTAGAGCAGTGAGAGAGGTAGGAATGAGGAAGGGGAGAGGAGAGCAGTGAGAGAGGGAAAAAGGAGAAAGGGGAGAGTAGATCAGTGAGAGAGGGAAATGGAGAAAGAGGAGAGTAGAGCAGTGAGAGAGGGAGGAATGAGAAAGGGGAGAGTAGAGCAGTGAGAGAGGGAAAAAGGAGAAAGGGGAGAGCAGAGCAGTGAGAGATCGGAAAAGGAGAAAGGGGAGAGCAGAGCAGTGAGAGAGGGAAAAAGGAGAAAGAGGGGAGGAGAGCAGTGAGAGAGGGAAAAAGGAGAAAGGGGACAGTAGAGCAGTGAGAGAGGGAAAAAAGGAGAAAGGGGAGAGGAGAGCAGTGAGAGAGGGAAAAAGGAGAAAGAGGAGAGTAGAGCAGTGAGAGAGGGAAAAAGGAGAAAGGGGAGAGTAGAGCAGTGAGAGAGGGAAAAAGGAGAAAGAGGAGAGCAGAGCAGTGAGAGAGGGAAAAAGGAGAATTGGAGAGCAGAGCAGTGAGAGAGGGAGGAATGAGATAGGGGAGAGTAGAGCAGTGAGAGAGGGAAAATGGAGAAAGGGGAGAGTAGAGCAGTGAGAGAGGGAAAAAGGAGAAAGGGGAGAGTAGAGCAGTGAGAGAGGGAAAATGGAGAAAGGGGAGAGTAGAGCAGTGAGAGAGGAGAAAAGGAGAAAGGGGAAAGGAGAGCAGTGAGAGATCGGAAAAGGAGAAAGGGGAGAGTAGAGCAGTGAGAGAGGGAAAAAGGAGAAAGAGGGGAGGAGAGCAGTGAGAGAGGGAAAAAGGAGAAAGGGGACAGTAGAGCAGTGAGAGAGGGAAAAGGAGAAAGGGGAGAGGAGAGCAGTGAGAGAGGGAAAAAGGAGAAAGAGGAGAGTAGAGCAGAGAGAGAGTGAAAAAGGAGAAAGAGGAGAGCAGAGCAGTGAGAGAGGGAAAAAGGAGAATTGGAGAGTAGAGCAGTGAGAGAGGGAGGAATGAGAAAGGGGAGAGTAGAGCAGTGAGAGAGGGAAAATGGAGAAAGGGGAGAGTAGAGCAGTGAGGGAGGGAAAAGGAGAAAGGGGAGAGTAGAGCAGTGAGAGAGGAGAAAAGGAGAAAGGGGAGAGGAGAGCTGTGAGAGAGGAGAAAAGGAGAAAGGGGAGAGTAGAGCAGTGAGAGAGGGAGGAATGAGAAAGGGGAGAGTAGAGCAGTGAGAGAGGGAGGAATGAGAAAGAGCAGAGTAGAGCAGTGAGAGAGGGAGGAATGAGAAAGGGGAGAGTAGAGCAGTGAGAGAGGGAAAAAGGAGAAAGAGGAGAGTAGAGCAGTGAGAGAGGGGAAAAGGAGAAAGAGGAGAGTAGAGCAGTGAGAGAGGGAAAAAGGAGAAAGGGGAGAGTAGAGCAGTGAGGGAGGGAAAATGGAGAAAGGGGAGAGTAGAGCAGTGAGAGAGGGAAAAAGGAGAAAGAGGAGAGTAGGGCAGTGAGAGAGGGGAAAAGGAGAAAGAGGAGTGCAGAGCAGTGAGAGAGGAAAAAGGAGAAAGAGGAGAGCAGAGCAGTGAGAGAGGGAAAAAGGAGAAAGGGGAGAGTTGAGCAGTGAGGGAGGGAAAATGGAGAAAGGGGAGAGTGGAGCAGTGAGAGAGGGAAAAAGGAGAAAGAGGAGAGTAGGGCAGTGAGAGAGGGGAAAAGGAGAAAGAGGAGTGCAGAGCAGTGAGAGAGGAAAAAGGAGAAAGAGGAGAGCAGAGCAGTGAGAGTGGGGAAAAGGAGAAAGAGGAGAGTAGAGCAGTGAGAGAGGGAAAATGGAGAAAGGGGAGAGTAGAGCAGTGAGGGAGGGAAAATGGAGAAAGGGGAGAGTAGAGCAGTGAGAGAGGGAAAAAGGAGAAAGAGGAGAGTAGGGCAGTGAGAGAGGGGAAAAGGAGAAAGAGGAGAGTAGAGCAGTGAGAGAGGGAAAATGGAGAAAGGGGAGAGTAGAGCAGTGAGAGAGGGAAAAAGGAGAAAGAGGAGAGTAGGGCAGTGAGAGAGGGGAAAAGGAGAAAGAGGAGAATAGAGCAGTGAGAGAGGGAAAATGGAGAAAGGGGAGAGTAGAGCAGTGAGAGAGGGAAAAAGGAGAAAGAGGAGAGCAGGGCAGTGAGAGAGGGGAAAAGGAGAAAGGGGAGAGTAGGGCAGTGAGAGAGGGGAAAAGGAGAAAGAGGAGAGTAGAGCAGTGAGAGAGGGAAAATGGAGAAAGGGGAGAGTAGAGCAGTGAGAGAGGGAAAATGGAGAAAGGGGAGAGTAGAGCAGTGAGAGAGGGAAAATGGAGAAAGGGGAGAGTAGAGCAGTGAGAGAGGGAAAATGGAGAAAGGGGAGAGTAGAGCAGTGAGGGAGGGAAAATGGAGAAAGGGGAGAGTAGAGCAGTGAGAGAGGAGAAAAGGAGAAAGGGGAGAGTAGAGCAGTGAGGGAGGGAAAATGGAGAAAGGGGAGAGTAGAGCAGTGAGAGAGGGGAAAAGGAGAAAGAGGGGAGTAGAGCAGTGAGGGAGGGAAAATGGAGAACGGGGAGAGTAGAGCAGTGAGAGAGGAGAAAAGGAGAAAGGGGAGAGTAGAGCAGTGAGAGAGGGAAAAAGGAGAAAGAGGAGAGTAGAGCAGTGAGAGAGGAGAAAAGGAGAAAGGGGAGAGTAGAGCAGTGAGGGAGGGAAAATGGAGAAAGGGGAGAGCAGAGCAGTGAGAGAGCGAAAAAGGAGAAAGAGGAGAGTAGGGCAGTGAGAGAGGGGAAAAGGAGGAAGAGGAGAGCAGAGCAGTGAGAGAGGGAAAAAGGAGAAAGGGGACAGCAGAGCAGTGAGAGAGGGAAAAAGGAGAAAGAGGAGAGTAGAGCAGTGAGAGAGGGAAGAATGAGAAAGAGGAGAGTAGAGCAGTGAGAGGGAGGAATGAGAAAGGGGAGAGTAGAGCAGTGAGAGAGGGAAAAAGGAGAAAGAGGAGAGTAGAGCAGTGAGAGAGGAGAAAAGGAGAAAGCGGAGAGTAGAGCAGTGAGAGAGGCAAAAAGGAGAAAGGGGAGAGTAGATCAGTGAGAGAGGGAAGAATGAGAAAGAGGAGAGTAGAGCAGTGAGAGGGAGGAATGAGAAAGGGGAGAGTAGAGCAGTGAGAGAGGGAAAAAGGAGAAAGAGGAGAGTAGAGCAGTGAGAGAGGGAAAAAGGAGAAAGAGGAGAGTAGAGCAGTGAGAGAGGGATAAAGGAGAAAGAGGAGAGTAGAGCAGTGAGAGAGGGAGGAATGAGAAAGGGGAGAGTAGAGCAGTGAGAGAGGGAAAATGGAGAAAGTGGCGAGTAGAGCAGTGAGAGAGGGAAAAAGGAGAAAGGGGAGAGTAGAGCAGTGAGAGAGGGAAAAAGGAGAAAGGGGAGAGTGGAGCAGTAAGGGAGGTAAAATGGAGAAAGAGGAGAGTAGAGCAGTGAGAGAGGGAAAAAGGAGAAAGAGGAGAGTAGAGCAGTGAGAGAGGGAAAAAGGAGAAAGGGGAGAGTAGAGCAGTGAGGGAGGGAAAATGGAGAAAGTGGAGAGCAGAGCAGTGAGAGAGGGAAAAAGGAGAAAGAGGAGAGTAGAGCAGTGAGAGAGGGGAAAAGGAGAAAGAGGAGAGCAGAGCAGTGAGAAAGGGAAAAAGGAGAAAGGGGAGAGGAGAGCAGTGAGAGAGGGAGGAATGAGAAAGAGGAGAGTAGAGCAGTGAGGGAGGGAAAAAGGAGAAAGGGGAGAGTAGAGCAGTGAGGGAGGGAAAATGGAGAAAGGCGAGAGCAGAGCAGTGAGAGAGGGAAAAAGGAGAAAGAGGAGAGTAGAGCAGTGAGAGAGGGGAAAAGGAGAAAGAGGAGAGCAGAGCAGTGAGAGAGGGAAAAAGGAGAAAGAGGAGAGTAGAGCAGTGAGAGAGCGAAAAAGGAGAAAGGGGAGAGTAGAGCAGTGAGAGAGGGAAAAAGGAGAAAGGGGAGAGTGGAGCAGTGAGAGAGGGAAAAAGGAGAAAGGGGAGAGCAGAGCAGTGAGAGAGGGAAAAAGGAGAAAGAGGAGAGTAGAGCAGTGAGAGAGGGGAAAAGGAGAAAGAGGAGAGTAGAGCAGTGAGAGAGGGAAAAAGGAGAAAGTGGAGAGTAGAGCAGTGAGGGAGTGAAAATGGAGAAAGGGGAGAGGAGAGCAGTGAGAGAGGGGAAAAGGAGAAAGGGGAGAGTAGAGCAGTGAGAGAGGGAAAAAGGAAAAAGGGGAGAGTAGAGCAGTGAGAGAGGGAGGAATGAGAAAGAGGAGAGGAGAGCTGTGAGAGAGGGAAAAATGGAGAAGGAGGAGAGTAGAGCTGTGAGTGAGGGAGGAATGAGAAAGGGGAGAGTGGAGCAGTGAGAGAGGGAAAAAGGAGAAAGAGGAGAGTAGAGCAGTGAGAGAGGGAAAAATGAGAAAGAGGAGAGTAGAGCAGTGAGAGAGGGGAAAAGGAGAAAGAGGAGAGTAGAGCAGTGAGAGAGGGAAAAAGGAGAAAGGGGAGAGTAGAGCAGTGAGGGAGGGAAAATGGAGAAAGCGGAGAGTAGAGCAGTGAGAGAGGGAAAAAGGAGAAAGAGGAGAGTAGAGCAGTGAGAGAGGGGAAAAGGAGAAAGAGGAGAGCAGAGCAGTGAGAGAGGTAAAAATGAGAAAGAGGAGAGTAGAGCAGTGAGAGTGGGGAGAAGGAGAAAGAGGAGAGTGAAGCAGTGAGAGAGGGAAAAAGGAGAAAGGGGAGAGCAGAGCAGTGAGGGAGGGAAAATGGAGAAAGGGGAGAGCAGAGCAGTGAGAGAGGGAAAAAGGAGAAAGAGGAGAGTAGAGCAGTGAGAGAGGGGAAAAGGAGAAAGAGGAGAGCAGAGCAGTGAGAGAGGGAAAAGGAGAAAGAGGAGAGTCGAGCAGTGAGAGAGCGAAAAAGGAGAAAGGGGAGAGTGGAGCAGTGAGAGAGGGAAAAAGGAGAAAGGGGAGAGTGGAGCAGTGAGAGAGGGAAAAAGGAGAAAGGGGAGAGTAGAGCAGTGAGAGAGGGAAAAAAGAGAAAGAGGAGAGTAGAGCAGTGAGAGAGGGAAAAAGGAGAAAGTGGAGAGCAGAGCAGTGAGGGAGGGAAAATGGAGAAAGGGGAGAGGAGAGCAGTGAGAGAGGGAAAAAAGGAGAAAGAGGAGAGCAGAGCAGTGAGAGAGGGGAAAAGGAGAAAGAGGAGAGTAGATCAGTGAGAGAGGCAAAAAGGAGAAAGAGGAGAGTAGAGCAGTGGGAGAGGGAAAAAGGAGCAAGGGGAGAGTAGAGCAGTGAGAGAGGGAAAAAGGAGAAAGGGGAGAGTAGAGCAGTGAGAGGGAGGAATGAGAAAGGGGAGAGCAGAGCAGTGAGAGAGGGAAAAAGGAGAAAGAGGAGAGTAGAGCAGTGAGAGAGGGAAACAAGAGAAAGAGGAGAGTAGAGCAGTGAAAGAGGGATAAAGGAGAAAGAGGTGAGTAGAGCAGTGAGAGAGTGAGGAATGAGAAAGGGGAGAGTGGAGCAGTGAGAGAGGGAAAATGGAGAAAGGGGCGAGTAGAGCAGTGAGGGAGTGAAAATGGAGAAAGGGGAGAGGAGAGCAGTGAGAGAGGGAAAAAAGGAGAAAGAGGAGAGCAGAGCAGTGAGAGAGGGGAAAAGGAGAAAGAGGAGAGTAGAGCAGTGAGAGAGGCAAAAAGGAGAAAGAGGAGAGTAGAGCAGTGGGAGAGGGAAAAAGGAGCAAGGGGAGAGTAGAGCAGTGAGACAGGGAAAAAGGAGAAAGGGGAGAGTAGAGCAGTGAGAGAGGAGAAAAGGAGAAAGGGGAGAGCAGAGCAGTGAGAGAGGAGAAAAGGAGAAAGCGGAGAGTAGAGCAGTGAGAGAGGGAAAAAGGAGAAAGGGGAGAGTAGATCAGTGAGAGAGGGAAGAATGAGAAAGACGAGAGTAGAGCAGTGAGAGGGAGGAATGAGAAAGGGGAGAGGAGAGCAGTGAGAGAGGGAAAAAGGAGAAAGAGGAGAGTAGAGCAGTGAGAGAGGGAAACAAGAGAAAGAGGAGAGTAGAGCAGTGAAAGAGGGATAAAGGAGAAAGAGGAGAGTAGAGCAGTGAGAGAGTGAGGAATGAGAAAGGGGAGAGTGGAGCAGTGAGAGAGGGAAAATGGAGAAAGGGGTGAGTAGAGCAGTGAGAGAGGGAAAAAGGAGAAAGGGGAGAGCAGAGCAGTGAGAGAGGGAAAAAGGAGAAAGAGGAGAGTAGAGCAGTGCGAGAGGGGAAAAGGAGAAAGAGGAGAGTAGAGCAGTGATAGAGGGAAAAAGGAGAAAGAGGAGAGTAGAGCAGTGAGAGAGGGAAAAAGGGGAAAGGGGAGAGTTGAGCAGTGAGAGAGGGAAAAAGGAGAAAGGGGAGAGTGGAGCAGTGAGAGAGGAGAAAAGGAGAAAGGGGAGAGTAGAGCAGTCAGAGAGAAGAAAAGGAGAAAGGGGTGAGCAGAGCAGTGAGAGAGGAGAAAAGGAGAAAGGGGAGAGTAGAGCAGTGAGAGAGGGAAAAAGGAAAAAGGGGAGAGTAGAGCAGTGAGAGAGGGAGGAATGAGAAAGAGGAGAGGAGAGCTGTGAGAGAGGGAAAAATGGAGAAAGAGGAGAGTAGAGCTGTGAGTGAGGGAGGAATGGGAAAGGGGAGAGTAGAGCAGTGAGAGAGGGAAAAAGGAGAAAGAGGAGAGTAGAGCAGTGAGAGAGGGAAAAATGAGAAAGAGGAGAGCAGAGCAGTGAGAGAGGGGAAAAGGAGAAAGAGGAGAGTAGAGCAGTGAGAGAGGGAAAAAGGAGAAAGGGGAGAGTAGAGCAGTGAGGGAGGGAAAATGGAGAAAGCGGAGAGTAGAGCAGTGAGAGAGGGAAAAAGGAGAAAGAGGAGAGTAGAGCAGTGAGAGAGGGGAAAAGGAGAAAGAGGAGAGCAGAGCAGTGAGAGAGGGAAAAATGAGAAAGAGGAGAGTAGAGCAGTGAGAGAGGGGAGAAGGAGAAAGAGGAGAGTGGAGCAGTGAGAGAGGGAAAAAGGAGAAAGGGGAGAGTGGAGCAGTGAGAGAGGGAAAAAGGAGAAAGGGGAGAGTAGAGCAGTGAGAGAGGGAAAAAGGAGAAAGAGGAGAGTAGAGCAGTGAGAGAGGGAAAAAGGAGAAAGTGGAGAGTAGAGCAGTGAGGGAGGGAAAATGGAGAAAGGGGAGAGGAGAGCAGTGAGAGAGGGAAAAAAGGAGAAAGAGGAGAGCAGAGCAGTGAGAGAGGGGAAAAGGAGAAAGAGGAGAGTAGAGCAGTGAGAGAGGCAAAAAGGAGAAAGAGGAGAGTAGAGCAGTGGGAGAGGGGAAAAGGAGCAAGCGGAGAGTAGAGCAGTGAGAGAGGGAAAAAGGAGAAAGGGGAGAGTAGAGCAGTGAGAGAGGAGAAAAGGAGAAAGGGGAGAGCAGAGCAGTGAGAGAGGAGAAAAGGAGAAAGGGGAGAGTAGAGCAGTGAGAGAGGGAAAATGGAGAAAGGGGAGAGTAGAGCAGTGAGAGAGGGAGGAATGAGAAAGAGGAGAGTAGAGCAGTGAGAGAGGGAGGAATGAGAAAGAGGAGAGGAGAGCAGTGAGAGAGGGAAAAAGGAGAAAGAGGAGAGTAGAGCAGTGAGAGAGGGAAAAATGAGAAAGAGGAGAGTAGAGCAGTGAGAGAGGGGAAAAGGAGAAAGAGGAGAGTAGAGCAGTGAGAGAGGGAAAAAGGAGAAAGGGGAGAGTAGAGCAGTGAGGGAGGGAAAATGGAGAAAGCGTAGAGTAGAGCAGTGAGAGAGGGAAAAAGGAGAAAGAGGAGAGTAGAGCAGTGAGAGAGAGGAAAAGGAGAAAGGGGAGAGTAGAGCAGTGAGGGAGGGAAAATGGAGAAAGGGGAGAGCAGAGCAGTGAGAGAGGGAAAAAGGAGAAAGAGGAGAGTAGAGCAGTGAGAGGGGAAAAGGAGAAAGAGGAGAGTAGAGCAGTGAGAGAGGGAAACAAGAGAAAGAGGAGAGTAGAGCAGTGAAAGAGGGATAAAGGAGAAAGAGGAGAGTAGAGCAGTGAGAGAGTGAGGAATGAGAAAGGGGAGAGTGGAGCAGTGAGAGAGGGAAAATGGAGAAAGGGGCGAGTAGAGCAGTGAGAGAGGGAAAAAGGAGAAAGGGGAGAGCAGAGCAGTGAGAGAGGGAAAAAGGAGAAAGAGGAGAGTAGAGCAATGCGAGAGGGGAAAAGGAGAAAGAGGAGAGTAGAGCAGTGAGAGAGGGAAAAAGGAGAAAGAGGAGAGTAGAGCAGTGAGAGAGGGAAAAAGGGGAAAGGGGAGAGTAGAGCAGTGAGAGAGGGAAAAAGGAGAAAGGGGAGAGTGGAGCAGTGAGAGAGGAGAAAAGGAGAAAGGGGAGAGTAGAGCAGTCAGAGAGGAGAAAAGGAGAAAGGGGTGAGCAGAGCAGTGAGAGAGGAGAAAAGGAGAAAGGGGAGAGTAGAGCAGTGAGAGAGGGAAAAAGGAAAAAGGGGAGAGTAGAGCAGTGAGAGAGGGAGGAATGAGAAAGAGGAGAGGAGAGCTGTGAGAGAGGGAAAAATGGAGAAAGAGGAGAGTAGAGCTGTGAGTGAGGGAGGAATGGGAAAGGGGAGAGTAGAGCAGTGAGAGAGGGAAAAAGGAGAAAGAGGAGAGTAGAGCAGTGAGAGAGGGAAAAATGAGAAAGAGGAGAGTAGAGCAGTGAGAGAGGGGAAAAGGAGAAAGAGGAGAGTAGAGCAGTGAGAGAGGGAAAAAGGAGAAAGGGGAGAGTAGAGCAGTGAGGGAGGGAAAATGGAGAAAGCGGAGAGTAGAGCAGTGAGAGAGGGAAAAAGGAGAAAGAGGAGAGTAGAGCAGTGAGAGAGGGGAAAAGGAGAAAGAGGAGAGCAGAGCAGTGAGAGAGGGAAAAATGAGAAAGAGGAGAGTAGAGCAGTGAGAGAGGGGAGAAGGAGAAAGAGGAGAGTGGAGCAGTGAGAGAGGGAAAAAGGAGAAAGGGGAGAGTGGAGCAGTGAGAGAGGGAAAAAGGAGAAAGGGGAGAGTAGAGCAGTGAGAGAGGGAAAAAGGAGAAAGAGGAGAGTTAGAGCAGTGAGAGAGGGAAAAAGGAGAAAGTGGAGAGTAGAGCAGTGAGGGAGGGAAAATGGAGAAAGGGGAGAGGAGAGCAGTGAGAGAGGGATAAAAGGAGAAAGAGGAGAGCAGAGCAGTGAGAGAGGGGAAAAGGAGAAAGAGGAGAGTAGAGCAGTGAGAAAGGCAAAAAGGAGAAAGAGGAGAGTAGAGCAGTGTGAGAGGGGAAAAGGAGCAAGCGGAGAGTAGAGCAGTGAGAGAGGGAAAAAGGAGAAAGGGGAGAGTAGAGCAGTGAGAGAGGAGAAAAGGAGAAAGGGGAGAGCAGAGCAGTGAGAGAGGAGAAAAGGAGAAAGGGGAGAGTAGAGCAGTGAGAGAGGGAAAATGGAGGAAGGGGAGAGTAGAGCAGTGAGAGAGGGAGGAATGAGAAAGAGGAGAGTAGAGCAGTGAGAGAGGGAGGAATGAGAAAGAGGAGAGGAGAGCAGTGAGAGAGGGAAAAAGGAGAAAGAGGAGAGTAGAGCAGTGAGAGAGGGAAAAATGAGAAAGAGGAGAGTAGAGCAGTGAGAGAGGGGAAAAGGAGAAAGAGGAGAGTAGAGCAGTGAGAGAGGGAAAAAGGAGAAAGGGGAGAGTAGAGCAGTGAGGGAGGGAAAATGGAGAAAGCGGAGAGTAGAGCAGTGAGAGAGGGAAAAAGGATAAAGAGGAGAGTAGAGCAGTGAGAGAGGGGAAAAGGAGAAAGAGGAGAGCAGAGCAGTGAGAGAGGGAAAAATGAGAAAGAGGAGAGTAGAGCAGTGAGAGAGGGAAAAAGGAGAAAGGGGAGAGTAGAGCAGTGAGAGAGGGAAAAAGGAGAAAGGGGAGAGTGGAGCAGTGAGAGAGGGAAAAAGGAGAAAGGGGAGAGCAGAGTCGTGAGAGAGGGAAAAAGGAGAAAGGGGAGAGGAGAGCAGTGAGGGATGGAAAATGGAGAAAGGGGAGAGTAGAGCAGTGAGAGAGGGAAAAAGGAGAAAGAGGAGAGGAGAGCAGTGCGAGAGGGGAAAAGGAGAAAGAGGAGAATAGAGCAGTGAGAGAGGGAAAAAGGAGAAAGAGGAGAGTAGAGCAGTGACAGAGGGAAAAAGGAGAAAGGGGAGAGTACAGCAGTGAGAGAGGGAGGAATGAGAAAGAGGAGAGGAGAGCAGTGAGAGAGGGAGGAATGAGAAATGGGAGAGTAGAGCAGTGAGAGAGGGAAAAAGGAGAAAGAGGAGAGTAGAGCAGTGAGAGAGGGAAAACGGAGAAAGAGGAGAGTAGAGCAGTGCGAGAGGGAAAAAGGAGAAAGAGGAGAGTAGAGCAGTGAGAGAGGGAGGAATGAGAAAGGGGAGAGGAGAGCAGTGAGAGAGGGAAAATGGAGAAAGGGGAGAGTAGAGCAGTGAGAGAGGGAAAAAGGAGAAAGGGGAGAGAAGAGCAGTGAGAGAGGGAAAAAGGAGAAAGGGGAGAGTAGAGCAGTGAGGGAGGGAAAATGGAGAAAGGGGAGAGTAGAGCAGTGAGAGAGGGGAAAAGGAGAAAGAGGAGAGTGGAGCAGTGAGAGACGGAAAAAGGAGAAAGAGGAGCGTAGAGCAGTGAGAGAGGGAAACAGGAGAAAGGGGAGAGTGGAGCAGTGAGAGAGGGAAATGGAGAAAGGGGAGAGTGGAGCAGTGAGAGAGGGAAAATGGAGAAAGGGAGATCAGAGAAGTGAGAGAGGGGAAAAGGAGAAAGGGGAGAGTAGAGAAGTGAGAGAGGGAAAATTGAGAAAGGGAGATCAGAGAAGTGAGAGAGGGGAAAAGGAGAAAGGGGAGAGTAGAGCAGTGAGAGAGGAGAAAAGAAAAAGAGGAGAGGAGAGCAGTGGGAGAGGGAGGAATGAGAAAGGGGAGAGCAGAGCAGTGAGAGAGGGAGGAATGAGAAAGGGGAGAGTAGAGCAGTGAGAGAGGGAGGAATGAGAAAGGGGAGAGTAGAGGAGTGAGAGAGGGAGGAATGAGAAAGGGGAGAGTAGAGCAGTGAGAGAGGGAGGAATGAGAAAGTGGAGAGTAGAGCAGTGAGAGAGGGAAAATGGAGAAAGAGGAGAGTAGAGCAGTGAGAGAGGGAAAAAGGAGAAAGAGGAGAGTAGAGCAGTGAGAGAGGGAAAAAGGAGAAAGGGGAGAGTAGAGCAGTGAGGGAGTGAAAATGGAGAAAGGGGAGAGTAGAGCAGTGAGAGAGGGGAAATGGAAAAAGGGGAAAGTAGAGCAGTGAGAGAGGGAAAAAGGAGAAAGAGGAGAGTAGAGAAGTGAGAGAGGGGAAAAGGAGAAAGAGGAGAGTAGAGCAGTGAGAGAGGGAAAAAGGAGAAAGGGGAGAGTGGAGCAGTGAGGGAGGGAAAATGGAGAAAGCGGAGAGTAGAGCAGTGAGAGAGGGAAAAAGGAGAAAGAGGAGAGTAGAGCAGTGAGAGAGAGGAAAAGGAGAAAGGGGAGAGTAGAGCAGTGAGGGAGGGAAAATGGAGAAAGGGGAGAGCAGAGCAGTGAGAGAGGGAAAAAGGAGAAAGAGGAGAGTAGAGCAGTGAGAGGGGAAAAGGAGAAAGAGGAGAGTAGAGCAGTGAGAGAGGGAAACAAGAGAAAGAGGAGAGTAGAGCAGTGAAAGAGGGATAAAGGAGAAAGAGGAGAGTAGAGCAGTGAGAGAGTGAGGAATGAGAAAGGGGAGAGTGGAGCAGTGAGAGAGGGAAAATGGAGAAAGGGGCGAGTAGAGCAGTGAGAGAGGGAAAAAGGAGAAAGGGGAGAGCAGAGCAGTGAGAGAGGGAAAAAGGAGAAAGAGGAGAGTAGAGCAGTGCGAGAGGGGAAAAGGATAAAGAGGAGAGCAGAGCAGTGAGAGAGGGAAAAAGGAGAAAGAGGAGAGTAGAGCAGTGAGAGAGGGGAAAAGGAGAAAGAGGAGAGCAGAGCAGTGAGAGAGGGAAAAATGAGAAAGAGGAGAGTAGAGCAGTGAGAGAGGGGAGAAGGAGAAAGAGGAGAGTGGAGCAGTGAGAGAGGGAAAAAGGAGAAAGGGGAGAGTGGAGCAGTGAGAGAGGGAAAAAGGAGAAAGGGGAGAGTAGAGCAGTGAGAGAGGGAAAAAGGAGAAAGGGGAGAGTAGAGCAGTGAGAGAGGGAAAAAGGAGAAAGTGGAGAGTAGAGCAGTGAGGGAGGGAAAATGGAGAAAGGGGAGAGGAGAGCAGTGAGAGAGGGAAAAAAGGAGAAAGAGGAGAGCAGAGCAGTGAGAGAGGGGAAAAGGAGAAAGAGGAGAGTAGAGCAGTGAGAGAGGCAAAAAGGAGAAAGAGGAGAGTAGAGCAGTGGGAGAGGGGAAAAGGAGCAAGCGGAGAGTAGAGCAGTGAGAGAGGGAAAAAGGAGAAAGGGGAGAGTAGAGCAGTGAGAGAGGAGAAAAGGAGAAAGGGGAGAGCAGAGCAGTGAGAGAGGAGAAAAGGAGAAAGGGGAGAGTAGAGCAGTGAGAGAGGGAAAATGGAGAAAGGGGAGAGTAGAGCAGTGAGAGAGGGAGGAATGAGAAAGAGGAGAGTAGAGCAGTGAGAGAGGGAAAAATGAGAAAGAGGAGAGTAGAGCAGTGAGAGAGGGGAAAAGGAGAAAGAGGAGAGTAGAGCAGTGAGAGAGGGAAAAAGGAGAAAGGGGAGAGTAGAGCAGTGAGGGAGGGAAAATGGAGAAAGCGGAGAGCAGAGCAGTGAGAGAGGGAAAAAGGAGAAAGAGGAGAGTAGAGCAGTGAGAGAGGGGAAAAGGAGAAAGAGGAGAGCAGAGCAGTGAGAGAGGGAAAAATGAGAAAGAGGAGAGTAGAGCAGTGAGAGAGGGGAGAAGGAGAAAGAGGAGAGTGGAGCAGTGAGAGAGGGAAAAAGGAGAAAGGGGAGAGTAGAGCAGTGAGGGAGGGAAAATGGAGAAAGCGGAGAGTAGAGCAGTGAGAGAGGGAAAAAGGAGAAAGAGGAGAGTAGAGCAGTGAGAGAGGGGAAAAGGAGAAAGGGGAGAGTAGAGCAGTGAGGGAGGGAAAATGGAGAAAGGGGAGAGCAGAGCAGTGAGAGAGGGAAAAAGGAGAAAGAGGAGAGTAGAGGAGTGAGAGGGGAAAAGGAGAAAGAGGAGAGTAGAGCAGTGAGAGAGGGAAACAAGAGAAAGAGGAGAGTAGAGCAGTGAAAGAGGGATAAAGGAGAAAGAGGAGAGTAGAGCAGTGAGAGAGTGAGGAATGAGAAAGGGGAGAGTGGAGCAGTGAGAGAGGGAAAATGGAGAAAGGGGCGAGTAGAGCAGTGAGAGAGGGAAAAAGGAGAAAGGGGAGAGCAGAGCAGTGAGAGAGGGAAAAAGGAGAAAGAGGAGAGTAGAGCAGTGCGAGAGGGGAAAAGGAGAAAGAGGAGAGTAGAGCAGTGAGAGAGGGAAAAAGGAGAAAGAGGAGAGTGGAGCAGTGAGAGAGGAGAAAAGGAGAAAGGGGAGAGTAGAGCAGTCAGAGAGGAGAAAAGGAGAAAGGGGTGAGCAGAGCAGTGAGAGAGGAGAAAAGGAGAAAGGGGAGAGTAGAGCAGTGAGAGAGGGAAAAAGGAAAAAGGGGAGAGTAGAGCAGTGAGAGAGGGAGGAATGAGAAAGAGGAGAGGAGAGCTGTGAGAGAGGGAAAAATGGAGAAAGAGGAGAGTAGAGCTGTGAGTGAGGGAGGAATGGGAAAGGGGAGAGTAGAGCAGTGAGAGAGGGAAAAATGAGAAAGAGGAGAGTAGAGCAGTGAGAGAGGGAAAAATGAGAAAGAGGAGAGTAGAGCAGTGAGAGAGGGGAAAAGGAGAAAGAGGAGAGTAGAGCAGTGAGAGAGGGAAAAAGGAGAAAGGGGAGAGTAGAGCAGTGAGGGAGGGAAAATGGAGAAAGCGGAGAGTAGAGCAGTGAGAGAGGGAAAAAGGAGAAAGAGGAGAGTAGAGCAGTGAGAGAGGGGAAAAGGAGAAAGAGGAGAGCAGAGCAGTGAGAGAGGGAAAAATGAGAAAGAGGAGAGTAGAGCAGTGAGAGAGGGGAGAAGGAGAAAGAGGAGAGTGGAGCAGTGAGAGAGGGAAAAAGGAGAAAGGGGAGAGTGGAGCAGTGAGAGAGGGAAAAAGGAGAAAGGGGAGAGTAGAGCAGTGAGAGAGGGAAAAAGGAGAAAGAGGAGAGTTAGAGCAGTGAGAGAGGGAAAAAGGAGAAAGTGGAGAGTAGAGCAGTGAGGGAGGGAAAATGGAGAAAGGGGAGAGGAGAGCAGTGAGAGAGGGATAAAAGGAGAAAGAGGAGAGCAGAGCAGTGAGAGAGGGGAAAAGGAGAAAGAGGAGAGTAGAGCAGTGAGAGAGGCAAAAAGGAGAAAGAGGAGAGTAGAGCAGTGTGAGAGGGGAAAAGGAGCAAGCGGAGAGTAGAGCAGTGAGAGAGGGAAAAAGGAGAAAGGGGAGAGTAGAGCAGTGAGAGAGGAGAAAAGGAGAAAGGGGAGAGCAGAGCAGTGAGAGAGGAGAAAAGGAGAAAGGGGAGAGTAGAGCAGTGAGAGAGGGAAAATGGAGGAAGGGGAGAGTAGAGCAGTGAGAGAGGGAGGAATGAGAAAGAGGAGAGTAGAGCAGTGAGAGAGGGAGGAATGAGAAAGAGGAGAGGAGAGCAGTGAGAGAGGGAAAAAGGAGAAAGAGGAGAGTAGAGCAGTGAGAGAGGGAAAAATGAGAAAGAGGAGAGTAGAGCAGTGAGAGAGGGGAAAAGGAGAAAGAGGAGAGTAGAGCAGTGAGAGAGGGAAAAAGGAGAAAGGGGAGAGTAGAGCAGTGAGGGAGGGAAAATGGAGAAAGCGGAGAGTAGAGCAGTGAGAGAGGGAAAAAGGATAAAGAGGAGAGTAGAGCAGTGAGAGAGGGGAAAAGGAGAAAGAGGAGAGCAGAGCAGTGAGAGAGGGAAAAATGAGAAAGAGGAGAGTAGAGCAGTGAGAGAGGGAAAAAGGAGAAAGGGGAGAGTAGAGCAGTGAGAGAGGGAAAAAGGAGAAAGGGGAGAGTGGAGCAGTGAGAGAGGGAAAAAGGAGAAAGGGGAGAGCAGAGTCGTGAGAGAGGGAAAAAGGAGAAAGGGGAGAGGAGAGCAGTGAGGGATGGAAAATGGAGAAAGGGGAGAGTAGAGCAGTGAGAGAGGGAAAAAGGAGAAAGAGGAGAGGAGAGCAGTGCGAGAGGGGAAAAGGAGAAAGAGGAGAATAGAGCAGTGAGAGAGGGAAAAAGGAGAAAGAGGAGAGTAGAGCAGTGACAGAGGGAAAAAGGAGAAAGGGGAGAGTACAGCAGTGAGAGAGGGAGGAATGAGAAAGAGGAGAGGAGAGCAGTGAGAGAGGGAGGAATGAGAAATGGGAGAGTAGAGCAGTGAGAGAGGGAAAAAGGAGAAAGAGGAGAGTAGAGCAGTGAGAGAGGGAAAACGGAGAAAGAGGAGAGTAGAGCAGTGCGAGAGGGAAAAAGGAGAAAGAGGAGAGTAGAGCAGTGAGAGAGGGAGGAATGAGAAAGGGGAGAGGAGAGCAGTGAGAGAGGGAAAATGGAGAAAGGGGAGAGTAGAGCAGTGAGAGAGGGAAAAAGGAGAAAGGGGAGAGAAGAGCAGTGAGAGAGGGAAAAAGGAGAAAGGGGAGAGTAGAGCAGTGAGGGAGGGAAAATGGAGAAAGGGGAGAGTAGAGCAGTGAGAGAGGGGAAAAGGAGAAAGAGGAGAGTGGAGCAGTGAGAGACGGAAAAAGGAGAAAGAGGAGCGTAGAGCAGTGAGAGAGGGAAACAGGAGAAAGGGGAGAGTGGAGCAGTGAGAGAGGGAAATGGAGAAAGGGGAGAGTGGAGCAGTGAGAGAGGGAAAATGGAGAAAGGGAGATCAGAGAAGTGAGAGAGGGGAAAAGGAGAAAGGGGAGAGTAGAGAAGTGAGAGAGGGAAAATTGAGAAAGGGAGATCAGAGAAGTGAGAGAGGGGAAAAGGAGAAAGGGGAGAGTAGAGCAGTGAGAGAGGAGAAAAGAAAAAGAGGAGAGGAGAGCAGTGGGAGAGGGAGGAATGAGAAAGGGGAGAGCAGAGCAGTGAGAGAGGGAGGAATGAGAAAGGGGAGAGTAGAGCAGTGAGAGAGGGAGGAATGAGAAAGGGGAGAGTAGAGGAGTGAGAGAGGGAGGAATGAGAAAGGGGAGAGTAGAGCAGTGAGAGAGGGAGGAATGAGAAAGTGGAGAGTAGAGCAGTGAGAGAGGGAAAATGGAGAAAGAGGAGAGTAGAGCAGTGAGAGAGGGAAAAAGGAGAAAGAGGAGAGTAGAGCAGTGAGAGAGGGAAAAAGGAGAAAGGGGAGAGTAGAGCAGTGAGGGAGTGAAAATGGAGAAAGGGGAGAGTAGAGCAGTGAGAGAGGGGAAATGGAAAAAGGGGAAAGTAGAGCAGTGAGAGAGGGAAAAAGGAGAAAGAGGAGAGTAGAGAAGTGAGAGAGGGGAAAAGGAGAAAGAGGAGAGTAGAGCAGTGAGAGAGGGAAAAAGGAGAAAGGGGAGAGTAGAGCAGTGAGGGAGGGAAAATGGAGAAAGCGGAGAGTAGAGCAGTGAGAGAGGGAAAAAGGAGAAAGAGGAGAGTAGAGCAGTGAGAGAGAGGAAAAGGAGAAAGGGGAGAGTAGAGCAGTGAGGGAGGGAAAATGGAGAAAGGGGAGAGCAGAGCAGTGAGAGAGGGAAAAAGGAGAAAGAGGAGAGTAGAGCAGTGAGAGGGGAAAAGGAGAAAGAGGAGAGTAGAGCAGTGAGAGAGGGAAACAAGAGAAAGAGGAGAGTAGAGCAGTGAAAGAGGGATAAAGGAGAAAGAGGAGAGTAGAGCAGTGAGAGAGTGAGGAATGAGAAAGGGGAGAGTGGAGCAGTGAGAGAGGGAAAATGGAGAAAGGGGCGAGTAGAGCAGTGAGAGAGGGAAAAAGGAGAAAGGGGAGAGCAGAGCAGTGAGAGAGGGAAAAAGGAGAAAGAGGAGAGTAGAGCAGTGCGAGAGGGGAAAAGGATAAAGAGGAGAGCAGAGCAGTGAGAGAGGGAAAAAGGAGAAAGAGGAGAGTAGAGCAGTGAGAGAGGGGAAAAGGAGAAAGAGGAGAGCAGAGCAGTGAGAGAGGGAAAAATGAGAAAGAGGAGAGTAGAGCAGTGAGAGAGGGGAGAAGGAGAAAGAGGAGAGTGGAGCAGTGAGAGAGGGAAAAAGGAGAAAGGGGAGAGTGGAGCAGTGAGAGAGGGAAAAAGGAGAAAGGGGAGAGTAGAGCAGTGAGAGAGGGAAAAAGGAGAAAGGGGAGAGCAGAGCAGTGAGAGAGGGAAAAAGGAGAAAGTGGAGATGAGAGCAGTGAGGGAGGGAAAATGGAGAAAGGGGAGAGGAGAGCAGTGAGAGAGGGAAAAAAGGAGAAAGAGGAGAGCAGAGCAGTGAGAGAGGGGAAAAGGAGAAAGAGGAGAGTAGAGCAGTGAGAGAGGCAAAAAGGAGAAAGAGGAGAGTAGAGCAGTGGGAGAGGGGAAAAGGAGCAAGCGGAGAGTAGAGCAGTGAGAGAGGGAAAAAGGAGAAAGGGGAGAGTAGAGCAGTGAGAGAGGAGAAAAGGAGAAAGGGGAGAGCAGAGCAGTGAGAGAGGAGAAAAGGAGAAAGGGGAGAGTAGAGCAGTGAGAGAGGGAAAATGGAGAAAGGGGAGAGTAGAGCAGTGAGAGAGGGAGGAATGAGAAAGAGGAGAGTAGAGCAGTGAGAGAGGGAAAAATGAGAAAGAGGAGAGTAGAGCAGTGAGAGAGGGGAAAAGGAGAAAGAGGAGAGTAGAGCAGTGAGAGAGGGAAAAAGGAGAAAGGGGAGAGTAGAGCAGTGAGGGAGGGAAAATGGAGAAAGCGGAGAGCAGAGCAGTGAGAGAGGGAAAAAGGAGAAAGAGGAGAGTAGAGCAGTGAGAGAGGGGAAAAGGAGAAAGAGGAGAGCAGAGCAGTGAGAGAGGGAAAAATGAGAAAGAGGAGAGTAGAGCAGTGAGAGAGGGGAGATGGAGAAAGAGGAGAGTGGAGCAGTGAGAGAGGGAAAAAGGAGAAAGGGGAGAGTAGAGCAGTGAGGGAGGGAAAATGGAGAAAGCGGAGAGTAGAGCAGTGAGAGAGGGAAAAAGGAGAAAGAGGAGAGTAGAGCAGTGAGAGAGGGGAAAAGGAGAAAGGGGAGAGTAGAGCAGTGAGGGAGGGAAAATGGAGAAAGGGGAGAGCAGAGCAGTGAGAGAGGGAAAAAGGAGAAAGAGGAGAGTAGAGGAGTGAGAGGGGAAAAGGAGAAAGAGGAGAGTAGAGCAGTGAGAGAGGGAAACAAGAGAAAGAGGAGAGTAGAGCAGTGAAAGAGGGATAAAGGAGAAAGAGGAGAGTAGAGCAGTGAGAGAGTGAGGAATGAGAAAGGGGAGAGTGGAGCAGTGAGAGAGGGAAAATGGAGAAAGGGGCGAGTAGAGCAGTGAGAGAGGGAAAAAGGAGAAAGGGGAGAGCAGAGCAGTGAGAGAGGGAAAAAGGAGAAAGAGGAGAGTAGAGCAGTGCGAGAGGGGAAAAGGAGAAAGAGGAGAGTAGAGCAGTGAGAGAGGGAAAAAGGAGAAAGAGGAGAGTAGAGCAGTGAGAGAGGGAAAAAGGGGAAAGGGGAGAGTAGAGCAGTGAGAGAGGGAAAAAGGAGAAAGGGGAGAGTGGAGCAGTGAGAGAGGAGAAAAGGAGAAAGGGGAGAGTAGAGCAGTCAGAGAGGAGAAAAGGAGAAAGGGGTGAGCAGAGCAGTGAGAGAGGAGAAAAGGAGAAAGGGGAGAGTAGAGCAGTGAGAGAGGGAAAAAGGAAAAAGGGGAGAGTAGAGCAGTGAGAGAGGGAGGAATGAGAAAGAGGAGAGGAGAGCTGTGAGAGAGGGAAAAATGGAGAAAGAGGAGAGTAGAGCTGTGAGTGAGGGAGGAATGGGAAAGGGGAGAGTAGAGCAGTGAGAGAGGGAAAAAGGAGAAAGAGGAGAGTAGAGCAGTGAGAGAGGGAAAAATGAGAAAGAGGAGAGCAGAGCAGTGAGAGAGGGGAAAAGGAGAAAGAGGAGAGTAGAGCAGTGAGAGAGGGAAAAAGGAGAAAGGGGAGAGTAGAGCAGTGAGGGAGGGAAAATGGAGAAAGCGGAGAGTAGAGCAGTGAGAGAGGGAAAAAGGAGAAAGAGGAGAGTAGAGCAGTGAGAGAGGGGAAAAGGAGAAAGAGGAGAGCAGAGCAGTGAGAGAGGGAAAAATGAGAAAGAGGAGAGTAGAGCAGTGAGAGAGGGGAGAAGGAGAAAGAGGAGAGTGGAGCAGTGAGAGAGGGAAAAAGGAGAAAGGGGAGAGTGGAGCAGTGAGAGAGGGAAAAAGGAGAAAGGGGAGAGTAGAGCAGTGAGAGAGGGAAAAAGGAGAAAGAGGAGAGTAGAGCAGTGAGAGAGGGAAAAAGGAGAAAGTGGAGAGTAGAGCAGTGAGGGAGGGAAAATGGAGAAAGGGGAGAGGAGAGCAGTGAGAGAGGGAAAAAAGGAGAAAGAGGAGAGCAGAGCAGTGAGAGAGGGGAAAAGGAGAAAGAGGAGAGTAGAGCAGTGGGAGAGGGGAAAAGGAGCAAGCGGAGAGTAGAGCAGTGAGAGAGGGAAAAAGGAGAAAGGGGAGAGTAGAGCAGTGAGAGAGGAGAAAAGGAGAAAGGGGAGAGCAGAGCAGTGAGAGAGGAGAAAAGGAGAAAGGGGAGAGTAGAGCAGTGAGAGAGGGAAAATGGAGAAAGGGGAGAGTAGAGCAATGAGAGAGGGAGGAATGAGAAAGAGGAGAGTAGAGCAGTGAGAGAGGGAGGAATGAGAAAGAGGAGAGGAGAGCAGTGAGAGAGGGAAAAAGGAGAAAGAGGAGAGTAGAGCAGTGAGAGAGGGAAAAATGAGAAAGAGGAGAGTAGAGCAGTGAGAGAGGGGAAAAGGAGAAAGAGGAGAGTAGAGCAGTGAGAGAGGGAAAAAGGAGAAAGGGGAGAGTAGAGCAGTGAGGGAGGGAAAATGGAGAAAGCGGAGAGTAGAGCAGTGAGAGAGGGAAAAAGGAGAAAGAGGAGAGTAGAGCAGTGAGAGAGAGGAAAAGGAGAAAGGGGAGAGTAGAGCAGTGAGGGAGGGAAAATGGAGAAAGGGGAGAGCAGAGCAGTGAGAGAGGGAAAAAGGAGAAAGAGGAGAGTAGAGCAGTGAGAGGGGAAAAGGAGAAAGAGGAGAGTAGAGCAGTGAGAGAGGGAAACAAGAGAAAGAGGAGAGTAGAGCAGTGAAAGAGGGATAAAGGAGAAAGAGGAGAGTAGAGCAGTGAGAGAGTGAGGAATGAGAAAGGGGAGAGTGGAGCAGTGAGAGAGGGAAAATGGAGAAAGGGGCGAGTAGAGCAGTGAGAGAGGGAAAAAGGAGAAAGGGGAGAGCAGAGCAGTGAGAGAGGGAAAAAGGAGAAAGAGGAGAGTAGAGCAATGCGAGAGGGGAAAAGGAGAAAGAGGAGAGTAGAGCAGTGAGAGAGGGAAAAAGGAGAAAGAGGAGAGTAGAGCAGTGAGAGAGGGAAAAAGGGGAAAGGGGAGAGTAGAGCAGTGAGAGAGGGAAAAAGGAGAAAGGGGAGAGTGGAGCAGTGAGAGAGGAGAAAAGGAGAAAGGGGAGAGTAGAGCAGTCAGAGAGGAGAAAAGGAGAAAGGGGTGAGCAGAGCAGTGAGAGAGGAGAAAAGGAGAAAGGGGAGAGTAGAGCAGTGAGAGAGGGAAAAAGGAAAAAGGGGAGAGTAGAGCAGTGAGAGAGGGAGGAATGAGAAAGAGGAGAGGAGAGCTGTGAGAGAGGGAAAAATGGAGAAAGAGGAGAGTAGAGCTGTGAGTGAGGGAGGAATGGGAAAGGGGAGAGTAGAGCAGTGAGAGAGGGAAAAAGGAGAAAGAGGAGAGTAGAGCAGTGAGAGAGGGAAAAATGAGAAAGAGGAGAGTAGAGCAGTGAGAGAGGGGAAAAGGAGAAAGGGGAGAGTAGAGCAGTGAGGGAGGGAAAATGGAGAAAGCGGAGAGTAGAGCAGTGAGAGAGGGAAAAAGGAGAAAGAGGAGAGTAGAGCAGTGAGAGAGGGGAAAAGGAGAAAGAGGAGAGCAGAGCAGTGAGAGAGGGAAAAATGAGAAAGAGGAGAGTAGAGCAGTGAGAGAGGGGAGAAGGAGAAAGAGGAGAGTGGAGCAGTGAGAGAGGGAAAAAGGAGAAAGGGGAGAGTGGAGCAGTGAGAGAGGGAAAAAGGAGAAAGGGGAGAGTAGAGCAGTGAGAGAGGGAAAAAGGAGAAAGAGGAGAGTTAGAGCAGTGAGAGAGGGAAAAAGGAGAAAGTGGAGAGTAGAGCAGTGAGGGAGGGAAAATGGAGAAAGGGGAGAGGAGAGCAGTGAGAGAGGGAAAAAAGGAGAAAGAGGAGAGCAGAGCAGTGAGAGAGGGGAAAAGGAGAAAGAGGAGAGTAGAGCAGTGAGAGAGGCAAAAAGGAGAAAGAGGAGAGTAGAGCAGTGTGAGAGGGGAAAAGGAGCAAGCGGAGAGTAGAGCAGTGAGAGAGGGAAAAAGGAGAAAGGGGAGAGTAGAGCAGTGAGAGAGGAGAAAAGGAGAAAGGGGAGAGCAGAGCAGTGAGAGAGGAGAAAAGGAGAAAGGGGAGAGTAGAGCAGTGAGAGAGGGAAAATGGAGGAAGGGGAGAGTAGAGCAGTGAGAGAGGGAGGAATGAGAAAGAGGAGAGTAGAGCAGTGAGAGAGGGAGGAATGAGAAAGAGGAGAGGAGAGCAGTGAGAGAGGGAAAAAGGAGAAAGAGGAGAGTAGAGCAGTGAGAGAGGGAAAAATGAGAAAGAGGAGAGTAGAGCAGTGAGAGAGGGGAAAAGGAGAAAGAGGAGAGTAGAGCAGTGAGAGAGGGAAAAAGGAGAAAGGGGAGAGTAGAGCAGTGAGGGAGGGAAAATGGAGAAAGCGGAGAGTAGAGCAGTGAGAGAGGGAAAAAGGATAAAGAGGAGAGTAGAGCAGTGAGAGAGGGGAAAAGGAGAAAGAGGAGAGCAGAGCAGTGAGAGAGGGAAAAATGAGAAAGAGGAGAGTAGAGCAGTGAGAGAGGGAAAAAGGAGAAAGGGGAGAGTAGAGCAGTGAGAGAGGGAAAAAGGAGAAAGGGGAGAGTGGAGCAGTGAGAGAGGGAAAAAGGAGAAAGGGGAGAGCAGAGTCGTGAGAGAGGGAAAAAGGAGAAAGGGGAGAGGAGAGCAGTGAGGGATGGAAAATGGAGAAAGGTGAGAGTAGAGCAGTGAGAGAGGGAAAAAGGAGAAAGAGGAGAGGAGAGCAGTGCGAGAGGGGAAAAGGAGAAAGAGGAGAATAGAGCAGTGAGAGAGGGAAAAAGGAGAAAGAGGAGAGTAGAGCAGTGACAGAGGGAAAAAGGAGAAAGGGGAGAGTACAGCAGTGAGAGAGGGAGGAATGAGAAAGAGGAGAGGAGAGCAGTGAGAGAGGGAGGAATGAGAAATGGGAGAGTAGAGCAGTGAGAGAGGGAAAAAGGAGAAAGAGGAGAGTAGAGCAGTGAGAGAGGGAAAACGGAGAAAGAGGAGAGTAGAGCAGTGCGAGAGGGAAAAAGGAGAAAGAGGAGAGTAGAGCAGTGAGAGAGGGAGGAATGAGAAAGGGGAGAGGAGAGCAGTGAGAGAGGGAAAATGGAGAAAGGGGAGAGTAGAGCAGTGAGAGAGGGAAAAAGGAGAAAGGGGAGAGAAGAGCAGTGAGAGAGGGAAAAAGGAGAAAGGGGAGAGTAGAGCAGTGAGGGAGGGAAAATGGAGAAAGGGGAGAGTAGAGCAGTGAGAGAGGGGAAAAGGAGAAAGAGGAGAGTGGAGCAGTGAGAGACGGAAAAAGGAGAAAGAGGAGCGTAGAGCAGTGAGAGAGGGAAACAGGAGAAAGGGGAGAGTGGAGCAGTGAGAGAGGGAAATGGAGAAAGGGGAGAGTGGAGCAGTGAGAGAGGGAAAATGGAGAAAGGGAGATCAGAGAAGTGAGAGAGGGGAAAAGGAGAAAGGGGAGAGTAGAGAAGTGAGAGAGGGAAAATTGAGAAAGGGAGATCAGAGAAGTGAGAGAGGGGAAAAGGAGAAAGGGGAGAGTAGAGCAGTGAGAGAGGAGAAAAGAAAAAGAGGAGAGGAGAGCAGTGGGAGAGGGAGGAATGAGAAAGGGGAGAGCAGAGCAGTGAGAGAGGGAGGAATGAGAAAGGGGAGAGTAGAGCAGTGAGAGAGGGAGGAATGAGAAAGGGGAGAGTAGAGGAGTGAGAGAGGGAGGAATGAGAAAGGGGAGAGTAGAGCAGTGAGAGAGGGAGGAATGAGAAAGTGGAGAGTAGAGCAGTGAGAGAGGGAAAATGGAGAAAGAGGAGAGTAGAGCAGTGAGAGAGGGAAAAAGGAGAAAGAGGAGAGTAGAGCAGTGAGAGAGGGAAAAAGGAGAAAGGGGAGAGTAGAGCAGTGAGGGAGTGAAAATGGAGAAAGGGGAGAGTAGAGCAGTGAGAGAGGGGAAATGGAAAAAGGGGAAAGTAGAGCAGTGAGAGAGGGAAAAAGGAGAAAGAGGAGAGTAGAGAAGTGAGAGAGGGGAAAAGGAGAAAGAGGAGAGTAGAGCAGTGAGAGAGGGAAAAAGGAGAAAGGGGAGAGTAGAGCAGTGAGGGAGGGAAAATGGAGAAAGCGGAGAGTAGAGCAGTGAGAGAGGGAAAAAGGAGAAAGAGGAGAGTAGAGCAGTGAGAGAGAGGAAAAGGAGAAAGGGGAGAGTAGAGCAGTGAGGGAGGGAAAATGGAGAAAGGGGAGAGCAGAGCAGTGAGAGAGGGAAAAAGGAGAAAGAGGAGAGTAGAGCAGTGAGAGGGGAAAAGGAGAAAGAGGAGAGTAGAGCAGTGAGAGAGGGAAACAAGAGAAAGAGGAGAGTAGAGCAGTGAAAGAGGGATAAAGGAGAAAGAGGAGAGTAGAGCAGTGAGAGAGTGAGGAATGAGAAAGGGGAGAGTGGAGCAGTGAGAGAGGGAAAATGGAGAAAGGGGCGAGTAGAGCAGTGAGAGAGGGAAAAAGGAGAAAGGGGAGAGCAGAGCAGTGAGAGAGGGAAAAAGGAGAAAGAGGAGAGTAGAGCAGTGCGAGAGGGGAAAAGGATAAAGAGGAGAGCAGAGCAGTGAGAGAGGGAAAAAGGAGAAAGAGGAGAGTAGAGCAGTGAGAGAGGGAAAAAGGGGAAAGGGGAGAGTAGAGCAGTGAGAGAGGGAAAAATGAGAAAGGGGAGAGTGGAGCAGTGAGAGAGGAGAAAAGGAGAAAGGGGAGAGTAGAGCAGTCAGAGAGGAGAAAAGGAGAAAGGGGTGAGCAGAGCAGTGAGAGAGGAGAAAAGGAGAAAGGGGAGAGTAGAGCAGTGAGAGAGGGAAAAAGGAAAAAGGGGAGAGTAGAGCAGTGAGAGAGGGAGGAATGAGAAAGAGGAGAGGAGAGCTGTGAGAGAGGGAAAAATGGAGAAAGAGGAGAGTAGAGCTGTGAGTGAGGGAGGAATGGGAAAGGGGAGAGTAGAGCAGTGAGAGAGGGAAAAAGGAGAAAGAGGAGAGTAGAGCAGTGAGAGAGGGAAAAATGAGAAAGAGGAGAGTAGAGCAGTGAGAGAGGGGAAAAGGAGAAAGAGGAGAGTAGAGCAGTGAGAGAGGGAAAAAGGAGAAAGGGGAGAGTAGAGCAGTGAGGGAGGGAAAATGGAGAAAGCGGAGAGTAGAGCAGTGAGAGAGGGAAAAAGGAGAAAGAGGAGAGTAGAGCAGTGAGAGAGGGGAAAAGGAGAAAGAGGAGAGCAGAGCAGTGAGAGAGGGAAAAATGAGAAAGAGGAGAGTAGAGCAGTGAGAGAGGGGAGAAGGAGAAAGAGGAGAGTGGAGCAGTGAGAGAGGGAAAAAGGAGAAAGGGGAGAGTGGAGCAGTGAGAGAGGGAAAAAGGAGAAAGGGGAGAGTAGAGCAGTGAGAGAGGGAAAAAGGAGAAAGAGGAGAGTAGAGCAGTGAGAGAGGGAAAAAGGAGAAAGTGGAGAGTAGAGCAGTGAGGGAGGGAAAATGGAGAAAGGGGAGAGGAGAGCAGTGAGAGAGGGAAAAAAGGAGAAAGAGGAGAGCAGAGCAGTGAGAGAGGGGAAAAGGAGAAAGAGGAGAGTAGAGCAGTGAGAGAGGCAAAAAGGAGAAAGAGGAGAGTAGAGCAGTGTGAGAGGGGAAAAGGAGCAAGCGGAGAGTAGAGCAGTGAGAGAGGGAAAAAGGAGAAAGGGGAGAGTAGAGCAGTGTGAGAGGGGAAAAGGAGCAAGCGGAGAGTAGAGCAGTGAGAGAGGAGAAAAGGAGAAAGGGGAGAGCAGAGCAGTGAGAAAGGAGAAAAGGAGAAAGGGGAGAGTAGAGCAGTGAGAGAGGGAAAATGGAGAAAGGGGACAGGAGAGCAGTGAGAGAGGGAGGAATGAGAAAGAGGAGAGTAGAGCATTGAGAGAGGGAGGAATGAGAAAGAGGAGAGGAGAGCAGTGAGAGAGGGAAAAAGGAGAAAGAGGAGAGTAGAGCAGTGAGAGAGGGAAAAATGAGAAAGAGGAGAGTAGAGCAGTGAGAGAGGGGAAAAGGAGAAAGAGGAGAGTAGAGCAGTGAGAGAGGGAAAAAGGAGAAAGGGGAGAGTAGAGCAGTGAGGGAGGGAAAATGGAGAAAGCGGAGAGTAGAGCAGTGAGAGAGGGAAAAAGGATAAAGAGGAGAGGAGAGCAGTGAGAGAGGGGAAAAGGAGAAAGAGGAGAGCAGAGCAGTGAGAGAGGGAAAAATGAGAAAGAGGAGAGTAGAGCAGTGAGAGAGGGAAAAAGGAGAAAGGGGAGAGTAGAGCAGTGAGAGAGGGAAAAAGGAGAAAGGGGAGAGTGGAGCAGTGAGAGAGGGAAAAAGGAGAAAGGGGAGAGCAGAGTCGTGAGAGAGGGAAAAAGGAGAAAGGGGAGAGGAGAGCAGTGAGGGATGGAAAATGGAGAAAGGGGAGAGTAGAGCAGTGATAGAGGGAAAAAGGAGAAAGAGGAGAGGAGAGCAGTGCGAGAGGGGAAAAGGAGAAAGAGGAGAATAGAGCAGTGAGAGAGGGAAAAAGGAGAAAGAGGAGAGTAGAGCAGTGACAGAGGGAAAAAGGAGAAAGGGGAGAGTACAGCAGTGAGAGAGGGAGGAATGAGAAAGAGGAGAGGAGAGCAGTGAGAGAGGGAGGAATGAGAAATGGGAGAGTAGAGCAGTGAGAGAGGGAAAAAGGAGAAAGAGGAGAGTAGAGCAGTGAGAGAGGGAGGAATGAGAAAGGGGAGAGGAGAGCAGTGAGAGAGGGAAAATGGAGAAAGGGGAGAGTAGAGCAGTGAGAGAGGGAAAAAGGAGAAAGGGGAGAGAAGAGCAGTGAGAGAGGGAAAAAGGAGAAAGGGGAGAGTAGAGCAGTGAGGGAGGGAAAATGGAGAAAGGGGAGAGTAGAGCAGTGAGAGAGGGGAAAAGGAGAAAGAGGAGAGTGGAGCAGTGAGAGACGGAAAAAGGAGAAAGAGGAGCGTAGAGCAGTGAGAGAGGGAAACAGGAGAAAGGGGAGAGTGGAGCAGTGAGAGAGGGAAATGGAGAAAGGGGAGAGTGGAGCAGTGAGAGAGGGAAAATGGAGAAAGGGAGATCAGAGAAGTGAGAGAGGGGAAAAGGAGAAAGGGGAGAGTAGAGCAGTGAGAGAGGGAAAATTGAGAAAGGGAGATCAGAGAAGTGAGAGAGGGGAAAAGGAGAAAGGGGAGAGTAGAGCAGTGAGAGAGGAGAAAAGAAAAAGAGGAGAGGAGAGCAGTGGGAGAGGGAGGAATGAGAAAGGGGAGAGCAGAGCAGTGAGAGAGGGAGGAATGAGAAAGGGGAGAGTAGAGCAGTGAGAGAGGGAGGAATGAGAAAGGGGAGAGTAGAGGAGTGAGAGAGGGAGGAATGAGAAAGTGGAGAGTAGAGCAGTGAGAGAGGGAGGAATGAGAAAGTGGAGAGTAGAGCAGTGAGAGAAGGAAAATGGAGAAAGAGGAGAGTAGAGCAGTGAGAGAGGGAAAAAGGAGAAAGAGGAGAGTAGAGCAGTGAGAGAGGGGAAAAGGAGAAAGAGGAGAGTAGAGCAGTGAGAGAGGGAAAAAGGAGAAAGGGGAGAGGAGAGCAGTGAGGGAGTGAAAATGGAGAAAGGGGAGAGTAGAGCAGTGAGAGAGGGGAAATGGAAAAAGGGGAAAGTAGAGCAGTGAGAGAGGGAAAAAGGAGAAAGAGGAGAGTAGAGAAGTGAGAGAGGGAAAATGGAAAAAGGGGAAAGTAGAGCAGTGAGAGAGGGGAAAAGGAGAAAGAGGAGAGTAGAGCAGTGAGAGAGGGAAAATGGAAAAAGGGGAAAGTAGAGCAGTGAGAGAGGGAAAAAGGAGAAAGAGGAGAGTAGAGCAGTGAGAGAGGGAAAATGGAAAAAGCGGATAGTAGAGCAGTGAGAGAGGGGAAAAGGAGAAAGAGGAGAGTCGAGCAGTGAGAGAGGGAAAATGGAGAAAGGGGAGAGTCGAGCAGTGAGAGAGGGAAAGTGGAAAAAGGGGAAAGTAGAGCAGTGAGAGAGGGAAAAAGGAGAAAGGGGAGAGTAGTGCAGTGAGAGAGGGAAAAAGGAGAAAGAGGAGAGTAGAGCAGTGAGGGAGGGAAAATGGAGAAAGGGGAGAGTAGAGCAGTGAGAGAGGGGAAAAGGAGAAAGAGGAGAGTAGAGCAGTGAGAGAGGGAAAAAGGAGAAAGAGGAGAGTAGAGCAGTGAGAGAGAGAAAATGGACAAAGGGGAGAGTAGAGCAGTGAGAGAGGGAAAATGGAGAAAGGGGAGAGTAGAGCAGTGAGAGAGGGAAAAAGGAGAAAGGGGGGAGAAGAGCAGTGAGAGAGGGAAAAAGGAGAAAGAGGAGAGTAGAGCAGTGAGAGAGAGGAAAAGGAGAAAGAGGAGAGTAGAGCAGTGAGAGAGGGAAAAAGGAGAAAAAGGAGAGTAGTGCAGTGAGAGAGGGGAAAAGGAGAAAGGGGAGAGTAGAGCAGTGAGAGAGGGAAAAAGGAGAAAGATGAAGAGTAGAGCAGTGAGGGAGGGAAAATGGAGAAAGGGGAGAGTAGAGCAGTGAGAGAGGGGAAAAGGAGAAAGAGGAGAGTAGAGCAGTGAGAGAGGGAAAAAGGAGAAAGAGGAGAGTAGAGCAGTGAGAGAGGGAAAATGGAGAAAGGGGAGAGTAGAGCAGTGAAAGAGGGAAAATGGAGAAAGGGGAGAGTCGAGCAGTGAGAGAGGGAAAAAGGAGAAAGAGGAGAGTAGAGCAGTGAGAGAGGGAAAATGGAGAATGCGGTGAGTAGAGCAGTGAGAGAGGGGAAAAGGAGAAAGGGGAGAGAAGAGCAGTGAGAGAGGGAAAAAGGAGAAAGGGGAGAGTAGAGCAGTGAGGGAGGGAAAATGGAGAAAGGGGAGAGTGGAGCAGTGAGAGAGGGGAAAAGGAGAAAGAGGAGAGTAGAGCAGTGAGAGACGGAAAAAGGAGAAAGAGGAGTGTAGAGCAGTGAGAGAGGGAAAAAGGAGAAAGGGGAGAGTAGAGCAGTGAGAGAGGGAAAAAGGAGAAAGGGGAGAGTGGAGCAGTGAGAGTGGAGAAAAGGAGAAAGGGGAGAGTAGAGCAGTGAGAGAGAAGAAAAGGAGAAAGGGGAGAGTGGTGCAGTGAGAGAGGGAAAAAGGAGAAAGGGGAGAGCAGAGCAGTGAGAGAGGGAGGAATGAGAAAGAGGAGAGTAGAGCAGTGAGAGAGGGAGGAATGAGAAAGGGGAGAGTAGAGCAGTGAGAGAGGGAAAAAGGAGAAAGAGGAGAGTAGAGCAGTGAGAGAGGGAAAAAGGAGAAAGAGGAGAGTTGAGCAGTGAGAGAGGGGAAAAGGAGAAAGAGGAGAGGAGAGCAGTGAGAGAGGGAAAAAGGAGAAAGAGGAGAGTAGAGCAGTGAGAGAGGGAAAATGGAGAAAGGTGTGAGTAGAGCAGTGAGAGAGGGAAAATGGAGAAAGGGGAGAGTAGAGCAGTGAGAGAGGGAAAAAGGAGAAAGAGGAGAGTAGAGCAGTGAGAGAGGGAAAAAGGAGAAAGGGGGGAGTAGAGCAGTGAGAGAGGGAAAAAGGAGAAAGAGGAGAGTAGAGCAGTTAAGGAGGGGAAAAGGAGAAAGGGGAGAGTAGAGCTGTGAGAGAGGGGAAAAGGAGAAAGGGGAGAGTAGAGCAGTGAGAGAGGGAAAATGGAGAAAGGGAGAGCAGAGAAGTGAGAGAGCGGAAAAGGAGAAAGGGGAGAGGAGAGCAGTGAGAGAGGAGAAAAGAAAAAGAGGAGAGCAGAGCAGTGAGAGAGGGAAAATGGAGAAAGGGAAGAGTCGAGCAGTGAGAGAGGGAAAAAGGAGAAAGGGGAGAGGAGAGCAGTGAGAGAGGGAAAAAGCAGAAAGGTGAGAGGAGAGCAGTGAGGGAGGGAAAATGGAGAAAGTGGAGAGTGGAGCAGTGAGAGAGGGAAAAAGGAGAAAGAGGAGAGCAGAGCAGTGCCAGAGGGGAAAAGGAGAAAGAGGAGAGTAGAGCAGTGAGAGAGGGAAAAAGGAGAAAGAGGAGAGCAGATCAGAGAGAGAGGGAAAAAGGAGAAAGGGGAGAGTAGAGCAGTGAGAGAGGGAGGAATGAGAAAGAGGAGAGTCGAGCAGTGAGAGAGGGAGGAATGAGAAATGGGAGAGTAGAGCAGTGAGAGAGGGAGGAATGAGAAAGTGGAGAGTAGAGCAGTGAGAGAGGGGAAAAGGAGAAAGAGGAGAGTAGAGCAGTGAGAGAGGGAAAAAGGAGAAAGAGGAGAGTAGAGCAGTGAGAGAGGGAAAAAGGAGAAAGGGGAGAGTAGAGCAGTGAGAGAGGGAAAAAGGAGAAAGGGGAGAGTAGAGCAGTGAGAGAGGAGAAAAGGAGAAAGGAGAGAGGAGAGCAGTGAGAGAGGAGAAAAGGAGAAAGGGGAGAGCAGAGCAGTGAGAGCGGAGAAAAGGAGAAAGGTGAGAGTGGAGCAGTGAAAGAGGGAAAAAGGAGAAAGGGGAGAGTAGAGCAGTGAGAGCCGGAGGAATGAGAAAGAGGAGAGTAGAGCATTGAGAGAGGGAGGAATGAGAAAGGGGAGAGTAGAGCAGTGAGAGAGGGAAAAAGGAGAAAGAGGAGAGTAGAGCAGTGAGAGAGGAAAAAGGAGAAACAGGAGAGTAGAGCAGTGAGTGAGGGAAAAAGGAGAAAGAGGAGAATAGAGCAGTGAGAGAGGGAGGAATAAGAAAGGGGAGAGTAGAGCAGTGAGAGAGGGAAAATGGAGAAAGGGGAGAGTAGAGCAGTGAGAGAGGGAAAAAGGAGAAAGGGGAGAGTAGAGCAGTGAGGGAGGGAAAATGGAGAAAGGGGAGAGTGGAGCAGTGAGAGAGGGAAAAAGGATAAAGAGGAGAGTAGAGCAGTGCCAGAGGGGAAAAGGAGAAAGAGGAGAGTAGAGCAGTGAGAGAGGGAAAAAAGAGAAAGGGGAGAGTAGAGCAGTGAGAGAGGGAGGAATGAGAAAGAGGAGAGTAGAGCAGTGAGAGAGGGAGGAATGAGAAATGGGAGAGTAGAGCAGTGAGAGAGGGAAAAAGGAGAAAGAGGAGAGTAGAGCAGTGAGGGAGCGAAAAAGGAGAAAGAGGAGAATAGAGCAGTGAGAGAGGGAAAAAGGAGAAAGAGCAGAGTAGAGCAGTGAGAGAAGGAGGAATCAAAAAGGGGAGAGTAGAGCAGTGAGGCAGGGAAAATGGAGAAAGGGGAGAGTAGAGCAGTGAGAGAGGGAAAAAGGAGAAAGGGGAGAGTAGAGCAGTGAGAGTGGGAAAAAGGAGAAAGGGGAGAGTAGAGAAGTGAGAGAGGGAAAAAGGAGAAAGAAGAGAGGAGAGCAGTGAGAGAGGGAAAAAGGAGAAAGGGGAGAGTAGAGCAGTGAGAAAGGGAAAAAGGAGAAAGGGGAGAGTAGAGCAGTGAGAGAGGAGAAAAGGAGAAAGGGGAGAGTGGAGCAGTGAGAGAGGGAAAAAGGAGAAAAGGGAGAGTAGAGCAGTGAGAGAGGAGAAAAGGAGAAAGGGGAGAGTAGAGCAGTGAGAGAGGGAAAAAGGAGAAAGGGGAGAGTAGAGCAGTGGGAGAGGGAAAAAGGAGAAAGGGGAGAGGAGAGCAGTGAGAGAGGAGAAAAGGAGAAAGGGGAGAGCAGAGCAGTGAGAGAGGAGAAAAGGAGAAAGGGGAGAGTAGAGCAGTGAGACAGGGAAAAAGGAGAAAGGGGCGAGTAGAGCAGTGAGAGAGGGAGGAATGAGAAAGAGGAGAGTGGAGCAGTGAGAGAGGGAGGAATGAGTAAGGGGAGACTAGAGCAGTGAGAGAGGGAAAAAGGAGAAAGAGGAGAGTAGAGCAGTGAGAGAGGGAAAAAGGGGAACGAGTAGAGTAGAGAAGTGAGAGAGGGGAAAAGGAGAAAGAGGAGAGTAGAGCAGTGAGAGAGGGAAAAAGGAGAAAGGAGAGAGTAGATCAGTGAGGGAGGGAAAATGGAGAAAGGGGAGAGCAGAGCAGTGAGAGAGGGAAAAAGGAGAAAGAGGAGAGTAGAGCAGTGAGAGGGGAAAAGGAGAAAGAGGAGAGTAGAGCAGTGAGAGAGGGAAAAAGGAGAAAGAGGAGAGTAGAGCAGTGAGAGAGGGAAAAAGGAGAAAGGGGAGAGTAGAGCAGTGAGAGAGGGAAAAAGCAGAAAGGGGAGTGTAGAGCAGTGAGAGAGGAGAAAAGGAAAAAGGGGAGAGTAGAGCAGTGAGAGAGGAGAAAAGGAGAAAGGGGAGAGTAGAGCAGTGAGAGAGGGAAAATGGAGAAAGGGGAGAGTAGAGCAGTGAGAGAGGGAGGAATGAGAAAGAGGAGAGTAGAGCAGTGAGAGAGGGAGGAATGAGAAAGAGGAGAGTAGAGCAGTGAGAGAGGGAGGAATGAGAAAGGGGAGAGTAGAGCAGTGAGAGAGGGAAAAAGGAGAAAGAGGAGAGTAGAGCAGTGAGACAGGGAAAAAGGAGAAAGAGGAGAGTAGAGCAGTGAGAGAGGGGAAAAGGAGAAAGAGGAGAGTAGAGCAGTGAGAGAGGGAAAAAGGAGAAAGAGGAGAGTAGAGCAGTGAGAGAGGGAAAATGGAGAAAGGTGTGAGTTGAGCAGTGAGAGAGGGAAAATGGAGAAAGGGGAGAGTAGAGCAGTGAGAGAGGGAAAAAGGAGAAAGGGGGGAGTAGAGCAGTGAGAGAGGGAAAAAGGAGAAAGAGGAGAGTAGAGCAGTTAAGGAGGGGAAAAGGAGAAAGGGGAGAGTAGAGCTGTGAGAGAGGGGAAAAGGAGAAAGGGGAGAGTAGAGCAGTGAGAGAGGGAAAACGGAGAAAGGGAGAGCACTGAAGTGAGAGAGCGGAAAAGGAGAAAGGGGAGAGTAGAGCAGTGAGAGAGGAGAAAAGAAAAAGAGGAGAGCAGAGCAGTGAGAGAGGGAAAATGGAGAAAGGGGAGAGTAGAGCAGTGAGAGAGGGAAAAAGGAGAAAGGGGAGAGTAGAGCAGTGAGAGAGGGAAAAAGGAGAAAGGTGAGAGTAGAGCAGTGAGGGAGGGAAAATGGAGAAAGGGGAGAGTGGAGCAGTGAGAGAGGGAAAAAGGAGAAAGAGGAGAGTAGAGCAGTGCCAGAGGGGAAAAGGAGAAAGAGGAGAGTAGAACAGTGAGAGAGGGAAAAAGGAGAAAGAGGAGAGCAGAGCAGTGAGAGAGGGAAAAAGGAGAAAGGGGAGAGTAGAGCAGTGAGAGAGGGAGGAATGAGAAAGAGGAGAGTCGAGCAGTGAGAGAGGGAGGAATGAGAAATGGGAGAGTAGAGGAGTGAGAGAGGGAGGAATGAGAAAGGGGAGAGTAGAGCAGTGAGAGAGGGAGGAATGAGAAAGTGGAGAGTAGAGCAGTGAGAGAGGGGAAAAGGAGAAAGAGGAGAGTAGAGCAGTGAGAGAGGGAAAAAGGAGAAAGAGGAGAGTAGAGCAGTGAGAGAGGGAAAAAGGAGAAAGGGGAGAGTAGAGCAGTGAGAGAGGGAAAAAGGAGAAAGGGGAGAGTAGAGCAGTGAGAGAGGAGAAAAGGAGAAAGGAGAGAGGAGAGCAGTGAGAGAGGAGAAAAGGAGAAAGGGGAGAGCAGAGCAGTGAGAGCGGAGAAAAGGAGAAAGGTGAGAGTGGAGCAGTGAAAGAGGGAAAAAGGAGAAAGGGGAGAGTAGAGCAGTGAGAGAGGGGAAAAGGAGAAAGAGGAGAGTAGAGCAGTGAGAGAGGGAAAAAGGAGAAAGAGGAGAGTAGAGCAGTGAGTGAGGGAAAAAGGAGAAAGAGGAGAGTAGAGCAGTGAGAGAGGGAGGAATAAGAAAGGGGAGAGTAGAGCAGTGAGAGAGGGAAAATGGAGAAAGGGGAGAGTAGAGCAGTGAGAGA
This sequence comes from Heptranchias perlo, assembly GCF_035084215.1. NCBI lineage: Eukaryota > Metazoa > Chordata > Chondrichthyes > Hexanchiformes > Hexanchidae > Heptranchias > Heptranchias perlo. The sequence continues at coordinate 117,038,302 of NC_090327.1, read as the reverse complement.
GGGAAAAAGGAGAAAGGGGAGAGTAGAGCAGTGAGGGAGGGAAAATGGAGAAAGGGGAGAGTAGAGCAGTGAGAGAGGGAAAAAGGAGAAAGAGGAGAGTAGAGCAGTGCCAGAGGGGAAAAGGAGAAAGAGGAGAGTAGAGCAGTGAGAGAGGGAAAAAAGAGAAAGGGGAGAGTAGAGCAGTGAGAGAGGGAGGAATGAGAAAGAGGAGAGTAGAGCAGTGAGAGAGGGAGGAATGAGAAATGGGATAGTAGAGCAGTGAGAGAGGGAAAAAGGAGAAAGAGGAGAGTAGAGCAGTGAGGGAGCGAAAAAGGAGAAAGAGGAGAATAGAGCAGTGAGAGAGGGAAAAAGGAGAAAGAGCAGAGTAGAGCAGTGAGAAAAGGAGGAATCAGAAAGGGGAGAGTAGAGCAGTGAGAGAGGGCAAATGGAGAAAGGGGAGAGTAGAGCAGTGAGAGAGGGAAAAAGGAGAAAGGGGAGAGTAGAGCAGTGAGAGTGGGAAAAAGGAGAAAGGGGAGAGTAGAGAAGTGAGAGAGGGAAAAAGGAGAAAGAAGAGAGTAGAGCAGTGAGAGAGGGAAAAAGGAGAAAGGGGAGAGTAGAGCAGTGAGAGAGGGAAAAAGGAGAAAGGGGAGAGGAGAGCAGTGAGAGAGGGAAAAAGGAGAAAGGGGAGAGTAGAGCAGTGAGAGAGGAGAAAAGGAGAAAGGGGAGAGTGGAGCAGTGAGAGAGGGAAAAAGGAGAAAAGGGAGAGTAGAGCAGTGAGAGAGGAGAAAAGGAGAAAGGGGAGAGCAGAGCAGTGAGAGAGGGAAAAAGGAGAAAGGGGAGAGTAGAGCAGTGAGAGAGGAGAAAAGGAGAAAGGGGAGAGCAGAGCAGTGAGAGAGGAGAAAAGGAGAAAGGGGAGAGTAGAGCAGTGAGAGAGGGAAAAAGGAGAAAGGGGCGAGTAGAGCAGTGAGAGAGGGAGGAATGAGAAAGAGGAGAGTGGAGCAGTGAGAGAGGGAGGAATGAGTAAGGGGAGACTAGAGCAGTGAGAGAGGGAAAAAGGAGAAAGAGGAGAGTAGAGCAGTGAGAGAGGGAAAAAGGGGAAAGAGGAGAGCAGAGAAGTGAGAGAGGGGAAAAGGAGACAGAGGAGAGTAGAGCAGTGAGAGAGGGAAAAAGGAGAAAGGAGAGAGTAGATCAGTGAGGGAGGGAAAATGGAGAAAGGGGAGAGCAGAGCAGTGAGAAAGGGAAAAAGGAGAAAGAGGAGAGTAGAGCAGTGAGAGGGGAAAAGGAGAAAGAGGAGAGTAGAGCAGTGAGAGAGGGAAAAAGGAGAAAGAGGAGAGCAGAGCAGTGAGAGAGGGAAAAAGGAGAAAGGGGAGAGTAGAGCAGTGAGAGAGGGAAAAAGCAGAAAGGGGAGAGTAGAGCAGTGAGAGAGGAGAAAAGGAAAAAGGGGAGAGTAGAGCAGTGAGAGAGGGGAAAAGGAGAAAGGGGAGAGGAGAGCAGTGAGAGAGGGAAAATGGAGAAAGGGGAGAGTAGAGCAGTGAGGGAGGGAAAATGGAGAAAGGGGAGAGTAGAGCAGTGAGAGAGGGAAAAAGGAGAAAGAGGAGAGTAGAGCAGTGAGGGAGGGAAAATGGAGAAAGGGGAGAGTAGAGCAGTGAGAGAGGGAAAAAGGAGAAAGTGGAGAGTAGAGCAGTGAGAGAGGGAGGAATGAGAAAGGGGAGAGTAGAGCAGTGAGAGAGGGAAAAAGGAGAAAGAGGAGAGCAGTGCAGTGAGAGAGGGAAAAAGGAGAAAGAGGAGAGCAGAGCAGTGAGAGAGGGGAAAAGGAGAAAGAGGAGAGTAGAGCAGTGAGGGAGGGAAAATGGAGAAAGGGGAGAGGAGAGCAGTGAGAGAGGGAAAAAGGAGAAAGAGGAGAGCAGAGCAGTGAGAGAGGGGAAAAGGAGAAAGAGGAGAGTAGAGCAGTGAGAGAGGGAAAAAGGAGAAAGAGGAGAGTAGAGCAGTGAGAGAGGAGAAAAGGAGCAAGGGGAGAGTGGAGCAGTGAGAGAGGGAAAAAGGAGAAAAGGGAGAGTAGAGCAGTGAGAGAGGGAAAAGGAGAAAGGGGAGAGTAGAGCAGTGAGGGAGCGAAAGAGGAGAATAGAGCAGTGAGAGAGGGAAAAAGGAGAAAGAGCAGAGTAGAGCAGTGAGAGAAGGCGGAATCAGAAAGGGGAGAGTAGAGCAGTGAGGCAGGGAAAATGGAGAAAGGGGAGAGTAGAGCAGTGAGAGAGGGAAAAAGGAGAAAGGGGAGAGTAGAGCAGTGAGAGTGGGAAAAAGGAGAAAGGGGAGAGTAGAGAAGTGAGAGAGGGAAAAAGGAGAAAGAAGAGAGTAGAGCAGTGAGAGAGGGAAAAAGGAGAAAGGGGAGAGTAGAGCAGTGAGAAAGGGAAAAAGGAGAAAGGGGAGAGTAGAGCAGTGAGAGAGGAGAAAAGGAGAAAGGGGAGAGTGGAGCAGTGAGAGAGGGAAAAAGGATAAAAAGGGAGAGTAGAGCAGTGAGAGAGGAGAAAAGGAGAAAGGGGAGAGTAGAGCAGTGAGAGAGGGAAAAAGGAGAAAGGGGAGAGTAGAGCAGTGGGAGAGGGAAAAAGGAGAAAGGGGAGAGTAGAGCAGTGAGAGAGGAGAAAAGGAGAAAGGGGAGAGCAGAGCAGTGAGAGAGGAGAAAAGGAGAAAGGGGAGAGTAGAGCAGTGAGAGAGGGAAAAAGGAGAAAGGGGCGAGTAGAGCAGTGAGAGAGGGAGGAATGAGAAAGAGGAGAGTGGAGCAGTGAGAGAGGGAGGAATGAGTAAGGGGAGACTAGAGCAGTGAGAGAGGGAAAAAGGAGAAAGAGGAGAGTAGAGCAGTGAGAGAGGGAAAAAGGGGAACGAGTAGAGTAGAGAAGTGAGAGAGGGGAAAAGGAGAAAGAGGAGAGTAGAGCAGTGAGAGAGGGAAAAAGGAGAAAGGAGAGAGTAGATCCGTGAGGGAGGGAAAATGGAGAAAGGGGAGAGCAGAGCAGTGAGAGAGGGAAAAAGGAGAAAGAGGAGAGTAGAGCAGTGAGAGGGGAAAAGGAGAAAGAGGAGAGTAGAGCAGTGAGAGAGGGAAAAAGGAGAAAGAGGAGAGTAGAGCAGTGAGAGAGGGAAAAAGGAGAAAGGGGAGAGTAGAGCAGTGAGAGAGGGAAAAAGCAGAAAGGGGAGAGTAGAGCAGTGAGAGAGGAGAAAAGGAAAAAGGGGAGAGTAGAGCAGTGAGAGAGGAGAAAAGGAGAAAGGGGAGAGCAGAGCAGTGAGAGAGGAGAAAAGGAGAAAGGGGAGAGTAGAGCAGTGAGAGAGGGAAAATGGAGAAAGGGGAGAGTAGAGCAGTGAGAGAGGGAGTAATGAGAAAGAGGAGAGTAGAGCAGTGAGAGAGGGAGGAATGAGAAAGAGGAGAGTAGAGCAGTGAGAGAGGGAGGAATGAGAAAGGGGAGAGTAGAGCAGTGAGAGAGGGAAAAAGGAGAAAGAGGAGAGTAGAGCAGTGAGACAGGGAAAAAGGAGAAAGAGGAGAGTAGAGCAGTGAGAGAGGGGAAAAGGAGACAGAGGAGAGTAGAGCAGTGAGAGAGGGAAAAAGGAGAAAGAGGAGAGTAGAGCAGTGAGAGAGGGAAAATGGAGAAAGGTGTGAGTTGAGCAGTGAGAGAGGGAAAATGGAGAAAGGGGAGAGTAGAGCAGTGAGAGAGGGAAAAAGGAGAAAGGGGGGAGTAGAGCAGTGAGAGAGGGAAAAAGGAGAAAGAGGAGAGTAGAGCAGTTAAGGAGGGGAAAAGGAGAAAGGGGAGAGTAGAGCTGTGAGAGAGGGGAAAAGGAGAAAGGGGAGAGTAGAGCAGTGAGAGAGGGAAAACGGAGAAAGGGAGAGCAGAGAAGTGAGAGAGCGGAAAAGGAGAAAGGGGAGAGTAGAGCAGTGAGAGAGGAGAAAAGAAAAAGAGGAGAGCAGAGCAGTGAGAGAGGGAAAATGGAGAAAGGGGAGAGTAGAGCAGTGAGAGAGGGAAAAAGGAGAAAGGGGAGAGTAGAGCAGTGAGAGAGGGAAAAAGGAGAAAGGTGAGAGTAGAGCAGTGAGGGAGGGAAAATGGAGAAAGGGGAGAGTGGAGCAGTGAGAGAGGGAAAAAGGAGAAAGAGGAGAGTAGAGCAGTGCCAGAGGGGAAAAGGAGAAAGAGGAGAGTAGAACAGTGAGAGAGGGAAAAAGGAGAAAGAGGAGAGCAGAGCAGTGAGAGAGGGAAAAAGGAGAAAGGGGAGAGTAGAGCAGTGAGAGAGGGAGGAATGAGAAAGAGGAGAGTCGAGCAGTGAGAGAGGGAGGAATGAGAAATGGGAGAGTAGAGGAGTGAGAGAGGGAGGAATGAGAAAGGGGAGAGTAGAGCAGTGAGAGAGGGAGGAATGAGAAAGTGGAGAGTAGAGCAGTGAGAGAGGGGAAAAGGAGAAAGAGGAGAGTAGAGCAGTGAGAGAGGGAAAAAGGAGAAAGAGGAGAGTAGAGCAGTGAGAGAGGGAAAAAGGAGAAAGGGGAGAGTAGAGCAGTGAGAGAGGGAAAAAGGAGAAAGGGGAGAGTAGAGCAGTGAGAGAGGAGAAAAGGAGAAAGGAGAGAGGAGAGCAGTGAGAGAGGAGAAAAGGAGAAAGGGGAGAGCAGAGCAGTGAGAGCGGAAAAAAGGAGAAAGGTGAGAGTGGAGCAGTGAAAGAGGGAAAAAGGAGAAAGGGGAGAGTAGAGCAGTGAGAGAGGGGAAAAGGAGAAAGAGGAGAGGAGAGCAGTGAGAGAGGGAAAAAGGAGAAAGAGGAGAGTAGAGCAGTGAGTGAGGGAAAAAGGAGAAAGAGGAGAGTAGAGCAGTGAGAGAGGGAGGAATAAGAAAGGGGAGAGTAGAGCAGTGACAGAGGGAAAATGGAGAAAGGGGAGAGTAGAGCAGTGAGAGAGGGAAAAAGGAGAAAGGGGAGAGTAGAGCCGTGAGGGAGGGAAAATGGAGAAAGGGGAGAGTAGAGCAGTGAGAGAGGGAAAAAGGAGAAAGAGGAGAGTAGAGCAGTGCCAGAGGGGAAAAGGAGAAAGAGGAGAGTAGAGCAGTGAGAGAGGGAAAAAAGAGAAAGGGGAGAGTAGAGCAGTGAGAGAGGGAGGAATGAGAAAGAGGAGAGTAGAGCAGTGAGAGAGGGAGGAATGAGAAATGGGATAGTAGAGCAGTGAGAGAGGGAAAAAGGAGAAAGAGGAGAGTAGAGCAGTGAGGGAGCGAAAAAGGAGAAAGAGGAGAATAGAGCAGTGAGAGAGGGAAAAAGGAGAAAGAGCAGAGTAGAGCAGTGAGAGAAGGAGGAATCAGAAAGGGGAGAGTAGAGCAGTGAGAGAGGGCAAATGGAGAAAGGGGAGAGTAGAGCAGTGAGAGAGGGAAAAAGGAGAAAGGGGAGAGTAGAGCAGTGAGAGTGGGAAAAAGGAGAAAGGGGAGAGTAGAGAAGTGAGAGAGGGAAAAAGGAGAAAGAAGAGAGTAGAGCAGTGAGAGAGGGAAAAAGGAGAAAGGGGAGAGTAGAGCAGTGAGAGAGGGAAAAAGGAGAAAGGGGAGAGGAGAGCAGTGAGAGAGGGAAAAAGGAGAAAGGGGAGAGTAGAGCAGTGAGAGAGGAGAAAAGGAGAAAGGGGAGAGTGGAGCAGTGAGAGAGGGAAAAAGGAGAAAAGGGAGAGTAGAGCAGTGAGAGAGGAGAAAAGGAGAAAGGGGAGAGCAGAGCAGTGAGAGAGGGAAAAAGGAGAAAGGGGAGAGTAGAGCAGTGGGAGAGGCAAAAAGGAGAAAGGGGAGAGTAGAGCAGTGAGAGAGGGAAAAAGGAGAAAGGGGTGAGTAGAGCAGTGGGAGAGGCAAAAAGGAGAAAGGAGAGAGTAGATCAGTGAGGGAGGGAAAATGGAGAAAGGGGAGAGCAGAGCAGTGAGAAAGGGAAAAAGGAGAAAGAGGAGAGTAGAGCAGTGAGAGGGGAAAAGGAGAAAGAGGAGAGTAGAGCAGTGAGAGAGGGAAAAAGGAGAAAGAGGAGAGTAGAGCAGTGAGAGAGGGAAAAAGGAGAAAGGGGAGAGTAGAGCAGTGAGAGAGGGAAAAAGCAGAAAGGGGAGATTAGAGCAGTGAGAGAGGAGAAAAGGAAAAAGGGGAGAATAGAGCAGTGAGAGAGGAGAAAAGGAGAAAGGGGAGAGCAGAGCAGTGAGAGAGGAGAAAAGGAGAAAGGGGAGAGTAGAGCAGTGAGAGAGGGAAAATGGAGAAAGGGGAGAGTAGAGCAGTGAGAGAGGGAGGAATGAGAAAGAGGAGAGTAGAGCAGTGAGAGAGGGAGGAATGAGAAAGGGGAGAGTAGAGCAGTGAGAGAGGGAAAAAGGAGAAAGAGGAGAGTAGAGCAGTGAGAGAGGGAAAATGGAGAAAGAGGAGAGTAGAGCAGTGAGAGTGGGAAAAAGGAGAAAGAGGAGAGTAGAGCAGTGAGAGAGGGAGGAATGAGAAAGGGGAGAGCAGAGCAGTGAGAGAGGGAAAATGTAGAAAGGGGAGAGTAGAGCAGTGAGAGAGCGAAAAAGGAGAAAGGGGAGAGTAGAGCAGTGAGAGAGGGAAAAAGGAGAAAGAGGAGAGTAGAGCAGTGAGAGAGGGGAAAAGGAGAAAGAGGAGAGTAGAGCAGTGAGAGAGGGAAAAAGGAGAAAGAGGAGAGTAGAGCAGTGAGAGAGGGAAAAAGCAGAAAGAGGAGAGTAGAGCAGTGCGAGAGGGAAAAAGGAGAAAGGGGAGAGTAGAGCAGTGAGAGAGGGAAAATGGAGAAAGGGGAGAAGAGAGCAGTGAGAGAGGGGAAAAGGAGAAAGGGGAGAGGAGAGCAGTGAGAGAGGGAAAATGGAGAAAGGGGAGAGTAGAGCAGTGAGGGAGGGAAAATGGAGAAAGGGGAGAGTAGAGCAGTGAGAGAGGGAAAAAGGAGAAAGAGGAGAGTAGAGCAGTGAGGGAGGGAAAATGGAGAAAGGGGAGAGTAGAGCAGTGAGAGAGGGAAAAAGGAGAAAGTGGAGAGTAGAGCAGTGAGAGAGGGAGGAATGAGAAAGGGGAGAGTAGAGCAGTGAGAGAGGGAAAAAGGAGAAAGAGGAGAGTAGTGCAGTGAGAGAGGGAAAAAGGAGAAAGAGGAGAGTAGAGCAGTGAGAGAGGGGAAAAGGAGAAAGAGGAGAGTAGAGCAGTGAGGGAGGGAAAATGGAGAAAGGGGAGAGGAGAGCAGTGAGAGAGGGAAAAAGGAGAAAGAGGAGAGCAGAGCAGTGAGAGAGGGGAAAAGGAGAAAGAGGAGAGTAGAGCAGTGAGAGAGGGAAAAAGGAGAAAGAGGAGAGTAGAGCAGTGAGAGAGGAGAAAAGGAGCAAGGGGAGAGTGGAGCAGTGAGAGAGGGAAAAAGGAGAAAAGGGAGAGTAGAGCAGTGAGAGAGGAGAAAAGGAGAAAGGGGAGAGCAGAGCAGTGAGAGAGGGAAAAAGGAGAAAGGGGAGAGTAGAGCAGTGGGAGAGGGAAAATGGAGAAAGGGGAGAGTAGAGCAGTGAGAGAGGAGAAAAGGAGAAAGGGGTGAGTAGAGCAGTGAGAGAGGGAAAAAGGAGAAAGGAGAGAGTAGATCAGTGAGGGAGGGAAAATGGAGAAAGGGGAGAGCAGAGCAGTGAGAGAGGGAAAAAGGAGAAAGAGGAGAGTAGAGCAGTGAGAGAGGGAAAAAGCAGAAAGGGGAGAGTAGAGCAGTGAGAGAGGAGAAAAGGAAAAAGGGGAGAGTAGAGCAGTGAGAGAGGGAAAAAGGAGAAAGGGGCGAGTAGAGCAGTGAGAGAGGGAGGAATGAGAAAGAGGAGAGTGGAGCAGTGAGAGAGGGAGGAATGAGTAAGGGGATACTAGAGCATTGAGAGAGGGAAAAAGGAGAAAGAGGAGAGTGGAGCAGTGAGAGAGGGAAAAAGGGGAAAGAGGAGAGTAGAGAAGTGAGAGAGGGGAAAAGGAGAAAGAGGAGAGTAGAGCAGTGAGAGAGAGAAAAAGGAGAAAGGAGAGAGTAGATCAGTGAGGGAGGGAAAATGGAGAAAGGGGAGAGCAGAGCAGTGAGAGAGGGAAAAAGGAGAAAGAGGAGAGTAGAGCAGTGAGAGGGGAAAAGGAGAAAGAGGAGAGTAGAGCAGTGAGAGAGGGAAAAAGGAGAAAGAGGAGAGTAGAGCAGTGAGAGAGGTAAAAAGGAGAAAGGGGAGAGTAGAGCAGTGAGAGAGGGAAAAAGCAGAAAGGGGAGAGTAGAGCAGTGAGAGAGGAGAAAAGGAAAAAGGGGAGAGTAGAGCAGTGAGAGAGGAGAAAAGGAGAAAGGGGAGAGCAGAGCAGTGAGAGAGGAGAAAAGGAGAAAGGGGAGAGTCGAGCAGTGAGAGAGGGAAAATGGAGAAAGGGGAGAGTAGAGCAGTGAGAGAGGGAGGAATGAGAAAGAGGAGAGTAGAGCAGTGCGAGAGGGAAAAAGGAGAAAGGCGAGAGTAGAGCAGTGAGGGAGGGAAAATGGAGAAAGTGGAGAGTAGAGCAGTGAGAGAGGGAAAAAGGAGAAAGGGGAGAGGAGAGCAGTGAGAGAGGGAAAATGGAGAAAGGGGAGAGTAGAGCAGTGAGAGACGGAAAAAGGAGAAAGGGGAGAGTCGAGCAGTGAGAGAGCGAAAAAGGAGAAAGGGGAGAGTTGAGCAGTGAGAGAGGGTAAAAGGAGAAAGGGGAGAGTAGAGACGTGAGAAAGGGGAAAAGGAGAAAGGGGAGAGTAGAGCAGTGAGAGAGGGAGGAATGAGAAAGGGGAGAGTAGAGCAGTGAGAGAGGGAAAAAGGAGAAAGAGGAGAGTAGAGCAGTGAGAGAGGGAAAAAGGAGAAAGAGGAGAGTAGAGCAGTGAGAGAGGGGAAAAGGAGAAAGAGGAGAGTAGAGCAGTGAGGGAGTGAAAATGGAGAAAGGGGAGAGGAGAGCAGTGAGAGAGGGAAAAAGGAGAAAGAGGAGAGCAGAGCAGTGAGAGAGGGGAAAAGGAGAAAGAGGAGAGTAGAGCAGTGAGAGAGGAGAAAAGGAGAAAAGAGAGAGGAGAGCAGTGAGAGAGGAGAAAAGGAGAAAGGGGAGAGCAGAGCAGTGAGAGCGGAGAAAAGGAGAAAGTTGAGAGTGGAGCAGTGAGAGAGGGAAAAAGGAGAAAGGGGAGAGTAGAGCAGTGAGAGAGGGAAAAAGGAGAAAGAGGAGAGTGGAGCAGTGAGAGAGGGAAAAAGGAGAAAGAGGAGAGTGGAGCAGTGAGAGAGGGAAAAAGGAGAAAGAGGAGAGTGGAGCAGTGAGAGAGGGAAAAAGGAGAAAGAGGAGAGTAGAGCAGTGAGAGAGGGAAAAAGGAGAAAGAGGAGAGTGGAGCAGTGAGAGAGGGAAAAAGGAGAAAGAGGAGAGTAGAGCAGTGAGAGAGGGAAAAAGGAGAAAGAAGAGAGTAGAGCAGTGAGAGAGGGAGGAATGAGAAAGGGGAGAGTAGAGCAGTGAGAGAGCGAAAATGGAGAAAGGGGAGAGTAGAGCAGTGAGAGAGGGAAAAAGGAGAAAGGGGAGAGTAGAGCAGTGAGGGAGGGAAAATGGAGAAAGGGGAGAGTAGAGCAGTGAGAGAGGGAAAAAGGAGAAAGAGGAGAGGAGAGCAGTGCCAGAGGTGAAATGGAGAAAGAGGAGAGTAGAGCAGTGAGAGAGGGAAAAAGGAGATAGAGGAGAGTAGAGCATTGAGAGAGGGAAAAAGGAGAAAGTAGAAAGGAGAGCAGTGAGAGAGGGAGGAATGAGAAAGAGGAGAGTAGAGCAGTGAGAGAGGGAGGAATGAGAAATGGGAGAGTAGAGCAGTGAGAGAGGGAAAAAGGAGAAAGAGGAGAGTAGAGCAGTGAGAGAGGGAAAAAGGAGAAAGAGGAGAGTAGAGCAGTGAGAGAGGGGAAAAGGAGAAAGAGGAGAGTAGAGCAGTGAGAGAGGAGAAAAGGAGAAAGGGGAGAGTAGAGCAGTGAGGGAGGGAAAATGGAGAAAGGGGAGAGTAGAGCAGTGAGAGAGGGGAAAAAGGAGAAAGAAGAGAGTAGAGCAGTGAGAGAGGGAAAAAGGAGAAAGGGGAGAGTAGAGCAGTGAGAGAGGGAAAAAGGAGAAAGGGGAGAGTAGAGCAGTGAGAGAGGAGAAAAGGAGAAAGGGGAGAGTAGAGCAGTGAGAGTGGGAAAAAGGAGAAAGGGGAGAGCAGAGCAGTGAGAGAGGAGAAAAGGAGAAAGGGGAGAGTAGAGCAGTGAGAGAGGGAAAAAGGAGAAAGGGGAGAGTAGAGCAGTGGGAGAGGGAAAAATGAGAAAGGGGAGAGTAGAGCAGTGAGAGAGGAGAAAAGGAGAAAGGGGAGAGCAGAGCAGTGAGAGAGGGAAAAAGGAGAAAGAGGAGAGTAGAGCAGTGAGAGAGGGAAAAAGGAGAAAGGGGAGAGTAGAGAAGTGAGAGAGGGGAAAAGGAGAAAGAGGAGAGTAGAGCAGTGAGAGAGGGAAAAGGGAGAAAGGGGAGAGTTGAGCAGTGAGAGAGGGAAAAAGGAGAAAGGGGAGAGGAGAGCAGTGGGAGAGGGAAAAAGGAGAAAGGGGAGAGTAGAGCAGTGAGAGAGGAGAAAAGGAGAAAGGGGAGAGCAGAGCAGTGAGAGAGGGAAAAAGGAGAAAGAGGAGAGTAGAGCAGTGAGAGAGGGAAAAAGGAGAAAGAGGAGAGTAGAGAAGTGAGAGAGGGAAAAATGAGAAAGGGGAGAGTAGAGCAGTGAGAGAGGGAGGAATGAGAAAGGGGAGAGTAGAGCAGTGAGAGAGGGAGGAATGAGAAAGAGGGGAGTAGAGCTGTGAGAGAGGGAGGAATGACAAATGGGAGAGTAGAGCAGTGAGAGAGGGAAAAAGGAGAAGGAGGAGAGTAGAGCAGTGAGGGACCGAAAAAGGAGGAAGAGGAGAGTAGAGCAGTGAGAGAGGGAAAAAGGAGAAAGAGCAGAGTAGAGCAGTGAGAGAAGGAGGAATCAGAAAGGGGATAGTAGAGCAGTGAGAGAGGGAAAGTGGAGAAAGGGGAGCTTAGAGCAGTGCGAGAGGGAAAAAGGAGAAAGGGGAGAGTAGAGCAGTGAGAGTGGGAAAAAGGAGAAAGGGGAGAGGAGAGCAGTGAGAGAGGGAAAAAGGAGAAAGGGGAGAGTAGAGCAGTGAGAGAGGGAAAAGGAGAAAGGGGAGAGTAGAGCAGTGAGAGAGGAGAAAAGGAGCAAGGGGAGAGTGGAGCAGTGAGAGAGGGAAAAAAGAGAAAAGGGAGAGTAGAGCAGTGAGAGAGGAGAAAAGGAGAAAGGGGAGAGTAGAGCAGTGAGAGAGGGAGGAATGAGAAAGGGGAGAGTAGAGCAGTGAGAGAGGGAAAAAGGAGAAAGAGGAGAGCAGAGCAGTGAGAGAGGGAAAAAGGAGAAAGAGGAGAGTAGAGCAATGAGAGAGGGAAAAAGGAGAAAGGGGAGAGTAGAGCAGTGAGAGAGGGAAAAAGGAGAAAGGGGAGAGTAGAGCAGTGAGAGAGGAGAAAAGGAGAAAGGAGAGAAGAGAGCAGTGAGAGAGGAGAAAAGGAGAAAGGGGAGAGCAGAGCAGTGAGAGCGGAGAAAAGGAGAAAGGTGAGAGTGGAGCAGTGAGAGAGGGAAAAAGGAGAAAGGGGAGAGTAGAGCAGTGAGAGAGGGAGGAATGAGAAAGAGGAGAGTAGAGCATTGAGAGAGCAGGAATGAGAAAGGGGAGAGTAGAGCAGTGAGAGAGGGAAAAAGGAGAAAGAGGAGAGTAGAGCAGTGAGAGAGGGAAAAAGGACAAAGAGGAGAGTAGAGCAGTGAGTGAGGGAAAAAGGAGAAAGAGGAGAGTCGAGCAGTGAGAGAGGGAGGAATAAGAAAGGGGAGAGTAGAGCAGTGAGAGAGGGAAAATGGAGAAAGGGGAGAGTAGAGCAGTGAGAGAGGGAAAAAGGAGAAAGGGGAGAGTAGAGCAGTGAGGGAGGGAAAATGGAGAAAGGGGAGAGTAGAGCAGTGAGAGAGGGAAAAAGGAGAAAGAGGAGATTAGAGCAGTGCCAGAGGGGAAAAGGAGAAAGAGGAGAGTAGAGCAGTGAGAGAGGGAAAAAGGAGAAAGGGGAGAGTAGAGCAGTGAGAGAGGGAGGAATGAGAAAGAGGAGAGTAGAGCAGTGAGAGAGGGAGGAATGAGAAATGGGAGAGTAGAGCAGTGAGAGAGGGAAAAAGGAGAAAGAGGAGAGTAGAGCAGTGAGGGAGCGAAAAAGGAGAAAGAGGAGAGTAGAGCAGTGAGAGAGGGAAAAAGGAGAAAGAGCAGAGTAGAGCAGTGAGAGAAGGAGGAATCAGAAAGGGGATAGGAGAGCAGTGAGAGAGGGAAAATGGAGAAAGGGGAGAGTAGAGCAGTGAGAGAGGGAAAAAGGAGAAAGGGGAGAGTAGAGCAGTGAGAGTGGGAAAAAGGAGAAAGGGGAGAGGAGAGAAGTGAGAGAGGGAAAAAGGAGAAAGAAGAGAGTAGAGCAGTGAGAGAGGGAAAAAGGAGAAAGGGGAGAGTAGAGCAGTGAGAGAGGGAAAAAGGAGAAAGGGGAGAGGAGAGCAGTGAGAGAGGAGAAAAGGAGCAAGGGGAGAGTGGAGCAGTGAGAGAGGGAAAAAGGAGAAAATGGAGAGTAGAGCAGTGAGAGAGGAGAAAAGGAGAAAGGGGAGAGCAGAGCAGTGAGAGAGGGAAAAAGGAGAAAGGGGAGAGTAGAGCAGTGGGAGAGGGAAAAAGGAGAAAGGGGAGAGTAGAGCAGTGAGAGAGGAGAAAAGGAGAAAGGGGTGAGTAGAGCAGTGAGAGAGGGAAAAAGGAGAAAGAGGAGAGTAGAGCAGTGAGAGGGGAAAAGGAGAAAGAGGAGAGTAGAGCAGTGAGAGAGGGAAAAAGGAGAAAGAGGAGAGTAGAGCAGTGAGAGAGGGAAAAAGGAGAAAGGGGAGAGTAGAGCAGTGAGAGAGGGAAAAAGCAGAAAGGGGAGAGTAGAGCAGTGAGAGAGGAGAAAAGGAAAAAGGGGAGAGTAGAGCAGTGAGAGAGGGAAAAAGGAGAAAGGGGCGAGTAGAGCAGTGAGAGAGGGAGGAATGAGAAAGAGGAGAGTGGAGCAGTGAGAGAGGAAGGAATGAGTAAGGGGAGACTAGAGCAGTGAGAGAGGGAAAAAGGAGAAAGAGGAGAGTAGAGCAGTGAGAGAGGGAAAAAGGGGAAAGAGGAGAGTAGAGAAGTGAGAGAGGGGAAAAGGAGAAAGAGGAGAGTAGAGCAGTGAGAGAGGGAAAAAGGAGAAAGGAGAGAGTAGATCAGTGAGGGAGGGAAAATGGAGAAAGGGGAGAGCAGAGCAGTGAGAGAGGGAAAAAGGAGAAAGAGGAGAGTAGAGCAGTGAGAGGGGAAAAGGAGAAAGAGGAGAGTAGAGCAGTGAGAGAGGGAAAAAGGAGAAAGAGGAGAGTGGAGCAGTGAGAGAGGGAAAAAGGAGAAAGGGGAGAGTAGAGCAGTGAGAGAGGGAAAAAGCAGAAAGGGGAGAGTAGAGCAGTGAGAGAGGAGAAAAGGAAAAAGGGGAGAGTAGAGCAGTGAGAGAGGAGAAAAGGAGAAAGGGGAGAGCAGAGCAGTGAGAGAGGAGAAAAGGAGAAAGGGGAGAGTAGAGCAGTGAGAGAGGGAAAATGGAGAAAGGGGAGAGTAGAGCAGTGAGAGAGGGAGGAATGAGAAAGAGGAGAGTAGAGCAGTGCGAGAGGGAAAAAGGAGAAAGGCGAGAGTAGAGCAGTGAGGGAGGGAAAATGGAGAAAGGGGAGAGTAGAGCAGTGAGAGAGGGAAAAAGGAGAAAGGGGAGAGGAGAGCAGTGAGAGAGGGAAAATGGAGAAAGGGGAGAGTAGAGCAGTGAGAGACGGAAAAAGGAGAAAGGGGAGAGTCGAGCAGTGAGAGAGCGAAAAAGGAGAAAGGGGAGAGTTGAGCAGTGAGAGAGGGTAAAAGGAGAAAGGGGAGAGTAGAGACGTGAGAGAGGGGAAAAGGAGAAAGGGGAGAGTAGAGCAGTGAGAGAGGGAGGAATGAGAAAGGGGAGAGTAGAGCAGTGAGAGAGGGAAAAGGAGAAAGAGGAGAGTAGAGCAGTGAGAGAGGGAAAAAGGAGAAAGAGGAGAGTAGAGCAGTGAGAGAGGGGAAAAGGAGAAAGAGGAGAGTAGAGCAGTGAGGGAGGGAAAATGGAGAAAGGGGAGAGGAGAGCAGTGAGAGAGGGAAAAAGGAGAAAGAGGAGAGCAGAGCAGTGAGAGAGAGGAAAAGGAGAAAGAGGAGAGTCGAGCAGTGAGAGAGGAGAAAAGGAGAAAAGAGAGAGGAGAGCAGTGAGAGAGGAGAAAAGGAGAAAGGGGAGAGCAGAGCAGTGAGAGCGGAGAAAAGGAGAAAGTTGAGAGTGGAGCAGTGAGAGAGGGAAAAAGGAGAAAGGGGAGAGTAGAGCAGTGAGAGAGGGAGGAATGAGAAAGAGGAGAGTAGAGCATTGAGAGAGGGAGGAATGAGAAAGGGGAGAGTAGAGCAGTGAGAGAGGGAAAAAGGAGAAAGAGGAGAGTAGAGCAGTGAGAGAGGGAAAAAGGAGAAAGAGGAGAGTAGAGCAGTGAGAGAGGGAAAAAGGAGAAAGAAGAGAGTAGAGCAGTGAGAGAGGGAGGAATGAGAAAGGGGAGAGTAGAGCAGTGAGAGAGCGAAAATGGAGAAAGGGGAGAGTAGAGCAGTGAGAGAGGGAAAAAGGAGAAAGGGGAGAGTAGAGCAGTGAGGGAGGGAAAATGGAGAAAGGGGAGAGTAGAGAAGAGGGAGAGGGAAAAAGGAGAAAGAGGAGAGTAGAGCAGTGCCAGAGGTGAAATGGAGAAAGAGGAGAGTAGAGCAGTGAGAGAGGGAAAAAGGAGATAGAGGAGAGTAGAGCATTGAGAGAGGGAAAAAGGAGAAAGGAGAGAGGAGAGCAGTGAGAGAGGGAGGAATGAGAAAGAGGAGAGTAGAGCAGTGAGAGAGGGAGGAATGAGAAATGGGAGAGTAGAGCAGTGAGAGAGGGAAAAAGGAGAAAGAGGAGAGTAGAGCAGTGAGAGAGGGAAAAAGGAGAAAGAGGAGAGTAGAGCAGTGAGAGAGGGGAAAAGGAGAAAGAGGAGAGTAGAGAAGTGAGAGAGGGGAAAAGGAGAAAGAGGAGAGTAGAGCAGTGAGAGAGGGAAAAGGGAGAAAGGGGAGAGTTGAGCAGTGAGAGAGGGAAAAAGGAGAAAGGGGAGAGTAGAGCAGTGGGAGAGGGAAAAAGGAGAAAGGGGAGAGTAGAGCAGTGAGAGAGGAGAAAAGGAGAAAGGGGAGAGTAGAGCAGTGAGAGAGGGAAAAAGGAGAAAGAGGAGAGTAGAGCAGTGAGAGAGGGAAAAAGGAGAAAGAGGAGAGTAGAGAAGTGAGAGAGGGGAAAAGGAGAAAGAGGAGAGTAGAGCAGTGAGAGAGGGAAAAGGGAGAAAGGGGAGAGTCGAGCAGTGAGAGAGGGAAAAAGGAGAAAGGGGAGAGTTGAGCAGTGAGAGAGGGTAAAAGGAGAAAGGGGAGAGTAGAGACGTAAGAGAGGGGAAAAGGAGAAAGGGGAGAGTAGAGCAGTGAGAGAGGGAGGAATGAGAAAGGGGAGAGTGGAGCAGTGAGAGAGGGAAAAAGGAGAAAGAGGAGAGTAGAGCAGTGAGAGAGGGGAAAAGGAGAAAGAGGAGAGTAGAGCAGTGAGGGAGGGAAAATGGAGAAAGGGGAGAGGAGAGCAGTGAGAGAGTGAAAAAGGAGAAAGAGGAGAGCAGAGCAGTGATAGAGGGGAAAAGGAGAAAGAGGAGAGTAGAGCAGTGAGAGAGGGAAAAAGGAGAAAGGGGAGAGTAGAGCAGTGAGAGAGGGAAAAAGGAAAAAGGGGAGAGTAGAGCAGTGAGAGAGGAGAAAAGGAGAAAGGGGAGAGTAGAGCAGTGAGAGAGGGAAAAAGGAGAAAGGGGAGAGTAGAGCAGTGAGAGAGGAGAAAAGGAGAAAGGGGAGAGTAGAGCAGTGAGAGAGGGAAAAAGGAGAAAGCGAGTAGAGCATTGAGAGAGGGAAAAAGGAGAAAGGGGAGAGTAGAGCAGTGAGAGAGGGAGGAATGAGAAAGAGGAGAGTAGAGCAGTGAGAGAGGGAGGAATGAGAAATGGGAGAGTAGAGCAGTGAGAGAGGGAAAAAGGAGAAAGAGGAGAGTAGAGCAGTGAGAGAGGGGAAAAGGAGAAAGAGGAGAGTTGAGCAGTGAGAGAGGAGAAAAGGAGAAAGGGGAGAGTAGAGCAGTGAGGGAGGGAAAATGGAGAAAGGGGAGAGCAGAGCAGTGAGAGAGGGAAAAAGGAGAAAGAAGAGAGTAGAGCAGTGAGAGAGGGAAAAAGGAGAAAGGGGAGAGTAGAGCAGTGAGAGAGGGAAAAAGGAGAAAGGGGAGAGTAGAGCAGTGAGAGAGGAGAAAAGGAGAAAGGGGAGAGTAGAGCAGTGAGAGAGGGAAAAAGGAGAAAGGGGAGAGTAGAGCAGTGAGCGAGGAGAAAAGGAGAAAGGGGAGAGTAGAGCAGTGAGAGAGGG
Organism: Heptranchias perlo; assembly: GCF_035084215.1. Classification (NCBI taxonomy): domain Eukaryota; kingdom Metazoa; phylum Chordata; class Chondrichthyes; order Hexanchiformes; family Hexanchidae; genus Heptranchias; species Heptranchias perlo. The sequence goes on along the minus strand of NC_090327.1, from coordinate 117,021,873 downwards.
AAAAAGGAGAAAGGGGAGAGTAGAGCAGTGAGAGTGGGAAAAAGGAGAAAGAGGAGAGTAGAGCAGTGAGAGAGGGAGGAATGAGAAAGGGGAGAGCAGAGCAGTGAGAGAGGGAAAATGGAGAAAGGGGAGAGTAGAGCAGTGAGAGAGCGAAAAAGGAGAAAGGGGAGAGTAGAGCAGTGAGAGAGGGAAAAAGGAGAAAGAGGAGAGTAGAGCAGTGAGAGAGGGGAAAAGGAGAAAGAGGAGAGTAGAGCAGTGAGAGAGGGAAAAAGGAGAAAGAGGAGAGTAGAGCAGTGAGAGAGGGAAAAAGGAGAAAGGGGAGAGTAGACCAGTGCGAGAGGGAAAAAGGAGAAAGGGGAGAGTAGAGCAGTGAGAGAGGGAAAAAGGAGAAAGGGGAGAGTGGAGCAGTGAGAGAGGGAAAATGGAGAAAGTGGAGAGTAGAGCAGTGAGATAGGGAAAAAGGAGAAAGGGGAGAGTCGAGCAGTGAGAGAGGGAAAAAGGAGAAAGGGGAGAGTTGAGCAGTGAGAGAGGGAAAAAAGGAGAAAGGGGAGAGTAGAGACGAGAGAGAGGGGAAAAGGAGAAAGGGGAGAGTAGAGCAGTGAGAGAGGGAAAAACGAGAATGAGGAGAGTAGAGCAGTGAGAGAGGGAAAAAGGAGAATTGGAGAGTCGAGCAGTGAGAGAGGGAGGAATGAGAAAGGGCAGAGCAGACCAGTGAGAGAGGGAAAATAGAGAAAGGGGAGAGTAGAGCAGTGAGAGATGTGAAATGGAGAAAGGGGAGAGTAGAGCTGTGAGAGAGGGAAAAAGGAGAAAGGGGAGAATAGAGCAGTGAGAGTGGAGAAAAGGAAAAAGAGGAGAGTGGAGCAGTGGGAGAGGGAGGAATGAGAAAGGGGAGAGTAGAGCAGTGAGAGAGGGAAAATGGGGAAAGGGGAGAGTAGAGCAGTGAGAGAGGGAAAAAGGAGAAAGGGGAGAGTAGAGCAGTGAGGGAGGGAAAATGGAGAAAGGGGAGAATAGAGCAGTGAGAGAGGGGAAAAGGAGAAAGGGGAGAGTAGAGCAGTGAGAGAGGGAAAAAGGAGAAAGAGGAGAGTAGAGCAGTGAGAGATGGGAAAAGGAGAAAGGGGAGAGTGGAGCAGTGAGAGAGGGAAAACGGAGATAGAGGAGAGCAGAGCAGTGAGAGAGGGAAAAAGGAGAAAGAGGAGAGTGGAGCAGTGAGAGAGGGGAAAACGAGAAAGGGGAGATTAGAGAAGTGAGAGAGGGGAAAAGGAGAAAGAGGAGAGTAGAGCAGTGAGAGAGGGAAAAAGGAGAAAGAGGAGAGTAGAGCAGTGAGAGAGGGAAAAAGGAGAAATAAGAGAGCAGAGCAGTGAGAGAGGGAAAAAGGAGAAAGGGGAGAGTAGAGCAGTGAGAGAGGGAAAAAGGAGAAAGGGGAGAGTAGAGCAGTGAGAGAGGAGAAAAGGAGAAAGGGGAGAGTAGAGCAGTGAGAGAGGGAAAAAGGAGAAAGGGGAGAGCAGAGCAGTGAGAGAGGAGAAACGGAGAAAGGGGAGAGTAGAGCAGTGAGAGAGGGAAAAAGGAGAAAGGGGAGAGTAGAGCAGTGGGAGAGGGGAAAAGGAGAAAGGGGAGAGTAGAGCAGTGAGAGAGGAGAAAAGGAGAAAGGGGAGAGCAGAGCAGTGAGAGAGGAGAAAAGGAGAAAGGGAAGAGTAGAGCAGTGAGAGAGGGAAAAAGGAGAAAGGGGCGAGGAGAGCAGTGAGAGAGGGAGGAATGAGAAAGAGGAGAGTGGAGCAGTGAGAGAGGGAGGAATGAGAAAGGGGAGACTAAAGCAGTGAGAGAGGGAAAAAGGAGAAAGAGGAGAGTAGAGCAGTGAGAGAGGGAAAAAGGAGAAAGAGGAGAGTAGAGAAGTGAGAGAGGGGAAAAGGAGAAAGAGGAGAGTAGAGCAGTGAGAGAGGGAAAAGGGAGAAAGGGGAGAGTCGAGCAGTGAGAGAGGGTAAAAGGAGAAAGAGGAGAGTAGAGCAGTGAGAGAGGGAGGAATGAGAAAGGGGAGAGTGGAGCAGTGAGAGAGGGAAAAAGGAGAAAGAGGAGAGTAGAGCAGTGAGAGAGGGAAAAAGGAGAAAGGGGAGAGTTGAGCAGTGAGAGAGGGTAAAAGGAGAAAGGGGAGAGTAGAGACGTGAGAGAGGGGAAAAGGAGAAAGGGGAGAGTAGTGCAGTGAGAGAGGGAGGAATGAGAAAGGGGAGAGTGGAGCAGTGAGAGAGGGAAAAAGGAGAAAGAGGAGAGTAGAGCAGTGAGAGAGGGGAAAAGGAGAAAGAGGAGTGTAGAGCAGTGAGGGAGGGAAAATGGAGAAAGGGGAGAGGAGAGCAGTGAGAGAGGGAAAAAGGAGAAAGAGGAGATCAGAGCAGTGATAGAGGGGAAAAGGAGAAAGAGGAGAGTAGAGCAGTGAGAGAGGGAAAAAGGAGAAAGAGGAGAGTAGAGCAATGAGAGAGGGAAAAAGGAGAAAGGGGGTGTAGAGCAGTGAGAGAGGGAAAAAGGAGAAAGAGGAGAGTAGAGCAGTGAGAGAGGAGAAAAGGAGAAAGGGGAGAGCAGAGCAGTGAGAGCGGAGAAAAGGAGAAAGTTGAGAGTGGAGCAGTGAGAGAGGGAAAAAGGAGAAAGGGGAGAGTAGAGCAGTGAGAGAGGGAGGAATGAGAAAGAGGAGAGTAGAGCATTGAGAGAGGGAGGAATGAGAAAGGGGAGAGTAGAGCAGTGAGAGAGGGAAAAAGGAGAAAGAGGAGAGGAGAGCAGTGAGAGAGGGAAAAAGGAGAAAGAGGAGAGTAGAGCAGTGAGAGAGGGAAAAAGGAGAAAGAAGAGAGTAGAGCAGTGAGAGAGGGAGGAATGAGAAAGGGGAGAGTAGAGCAGTGAGAGAGGGAAAATGGAGAAAGGGGAGAGCAGAGCAGTGAGAGAGGGAAAAAGGAGAAAGGGGAGAGTAGAGCAGTGAGGGAGGGAAAATGGAGAAAGGGGAGAGTAGAGCAGTGAGAGAGGGAAAAAGGAGAAAGAGGAGAGTAGAGCAGTGCCAGAGGTGAAATGGAAAAAGAGGAGAGTAGAGCAGTGAGAGAGGGAAAAAGGAGAAAGAGGAGAGTAGAGCATTGAGAGAGGGAAAAAGGAGAAACAGGAGAGTAGAGCAGTGAGAGAGGAGAAAAGGAGAAAGGGTAGAGTAGAGCAGTGAGGGAGGGAAAATGGAGAAAGGGGAGAGTAGAGCAGTGAGAGAGGGAAAAAGGAGAAAGAAGAGAGTAGAGCAGTGAGAGAGGGAAAAAGGAGAAAGGGGAGAGTAGAGCAGTGAGAGAGGGAAAAAGGAGAAAGGGGAGAGTAGAGCAGTGAGAGAGGAGAAAAGGAGAAAAGGGAGAGTAGAGCAGTGAGAGAGGGAAAAAGGAGAAAGGGGAGAGTAGAGCAGTGAGAGAGGAGAAAAGGAGAAAGGGGAGAGTAGAGCAGTGACAGAGGGAAAAAGGAGAAAGAGAGTAGAGCATTGAGAGAGGGAAAAAGGAGAAAGGGGAGAGTAGAGCAGTGAGAGAGGGAGGAATGAGAAATGGGAGAGTAGAGCAGTGAGAGAGGGAAAAAGGAGAAAGAGGAGAGTAGAGCAGTGAGAGAGGGGAAAAGGAGAAAGAGGAGAGTAGAGCAGTGAGAGAGGGAAAAAGGAGAAAGAGGAGAGCAGAGCAGTGATAGAGGGGAAAAGGAGAAAGAGGAGAGTAGAGCAGTGAGAGAGGGAAAAAGGAGAAAGAGGAGAGTAGAGCAATGACAGAGGGAAAAAGGAGAAAGGGGGGAGTAGAGCAGTGAGAGAGGGAAAAAGGAGAAAGGGGAGAGTAGAGCAGTGAGAGAGGAGAAAAGGACAAAGGAGAGAGGAGAGCAGTGAGAGAGGGAAAAAGGAGAAAGGGGAGAGTAGAGCAGTGAGAGAGGAGAAAAGGACAAAGGAGAGAGGAGAGCAGTGAGAGAGGAGAAAAGGAGAAAGGGGAGAGCAGAGCAGTGAGAGCGGAGAAAAGGAGAAAGTTGAGAGTGGAGCAGTGAGAGAGGGAAAAAGGAGAAAGGGGAGAGTAGAGCAGTGAGAGAGGGAGGAATGAGAAAGAGGAGAGTAGAGCATTGAGAGAGGGAGGAATGAGAAAGGGGAGAGTAGAGCAGTGAGAGAGGGACAAAGGAGAAAGAGGAGAGTAGTGCAGTGAGAGAGGGAAAAAGGAGAAAGAGGAGAGTAGAGCAGTGAGAGAGGGAAAAAGGAGAAAGAAGAGAGTAGAGCAGTGAGAGAGGGAGGAATGAGAAAGGGGAGAGTAGAGCAGTGAGAGAGGGAAAATGGAGAAAGGGGAGAGTAGAGCAGTGAGAGAGGGAAAAAGGAGAAAGTGGAGAGTAGAGCAGTGAGGGAGGGAAAATGGAGAAAGGGGAGAGCAGAGCAGTGAGAGAGGGAAAAAGGAGAAAGAGGAGAGTAGAGCAGTGACAGAGGTGAAATGGAGAAAGAGGAGAGAAGAGCAGTGAGAGAGGGAAAAAGGAGAAAGAGGAGAGTAGAGCATTGAGAGAGGGAAAAAGGAGAAAGGGGAGAGTGGAGCAGTGAGAGAGGGAGGAATGAGAAATGGGAGAGTAGAGCAGTGAGAGAGGGAAAAGGAGAAAGAGGAGAGTAGAGCAGTGAGAGAGGGAGAAATGAGAAAGGGGAGAGTAGAGCAGTGAGAGAGGAGAAAAGGAGAAAGGGGAGAGTAGAGCAGTGAGGGAGGGAAAATGGAGAAAGGGGAGAGTAGAGCATTGAGAGAGGGAAAAAGGAGAAAGGGGAGAGTAGAGCAGTGAGAGAGGGAGGAATGAGAAAGAGGAGAGTAGAGCAGTGAGAGAGGGAGGAATGAGAAATGGGAGAGTAGAGCAGTGAGAGAGGGAAAAAGGAGAAAGAGGAGAGTAGAGCAGTGAGAGAGGGGAAAAGGAGAAAGAGGAGAGTAGAGAAGTGAGAGAGGAGAAAAGGAGAAAGGGGAGAGTAGAGCAGTGAGGGATGGAAAATGGAGAAAGGGGAGAGTAGAGCAGTGAGAGAGGGAAAAAGGAGAAAGAAGAGAGTAGAGCAGTGAGAGAGGGAAAAAGGAGAAAGGGGAGAGTAGAGCAGTGAGAGAGGGAAAAAGGAGAAAGGGGAGAGTAGAGCAGTGAGAGAGGAGAAAAGGAGAAAGGGGAGAGTAGAGCAGTGAGAGAGGGAAAAAGGAGAAAGTGGAGAGTAGAGCAGTGAGGGAGGGAAAATGGAGAAAGGGGAGAGCAGAGCAGTGAGAGAGGGAAAAAGGAGAAAGAGGAGAGTAGAGCAGTGACAGAGGTGAAATGGAGAAAGAGGAGAGAAGAGCAGTGAGAGAGGGAAAAAGGAGAAAGAGGAGAGTAGAGCATTGAGAGAGGGAAAAAGGAGAAAGGGGAGAGTGGAGCAGTGAGAGAGGGAGGAATGAGAAATGGGAGAGTAGAGCAGTGAGAGAGGGAAAAGGAGAAAGAGGAGAGTAGAGCAGTGAGGGAGGGAAAATGGAGAAAGGGGAGAGTAGAGCAGTGAGAGAGGGAGGAATGAGAAAGAGGAGAGTAGAGCAGTGGGAGAGGGAGGAATGAGAAAGGGGAGAGTAGAGCAGTGAGAGAGGGGAAAAGGAAAAAGGGGAGAGTAGAGCAGTGAGAGAGGAGAAAAGGAGAAAGGGGAGAGTAGAGCAGTGAGGGAGGGAAAATGGAGAAAGGGGAGAGTAGAGCATTGAGAGAGGGAAAAAGGAGAAAGGGGAGAGTAGAGCAGTGAGAGAGGGAGGAATGAGAAAGAGGAGAGTAGAGCAGTGAGAGAGGGAGGAATGAGAAATGGGAGAGTAGAGCAGTGAGAGAGGGAAAAAGGAGAAAGAGGAGAGTAGAGCAGTGAGAGAGGGGAAAAGGAGAAAGAGGAGAGTAGAGAAGTGAGAGAGGAGAAAAGGAGAAAGGGGAGAGTAGAGCAGTGAGGGATGGAAAATGGAGAAAGGGGAGAGTAGAGCAGTGAGAGAGGGAAAAAGGAGAAAGAAGAGAGTAGAGCAGTGAGAGAGGGAAAAAGGAGAAAGGGGAGAGTAGAGCAGTGAGAGAGGGAAAAAGGAGAAAGGGGAGAGTAGAGCAGTGAGAGAGGAGAAAAGGAGAAAGGGGAGAGTAGAGCAGTGAGAGAGGGAAAAAGGAGAAAGGGGAGAGTAGAGCAGTGAGAGAGGAGAAAAGGAGAAAGGGAAGAGTAGAGCAGTGAGAGAGGAGAAAAGGAGAAAGGGGAGAGTAGAGCAGTGAGAGAGGGAAAAAGGAGAAAGAGAGTAGAGCATTGAGAGAGGGAAAAAGGAGAAAGGGGAGAGTAGAGCAGTGAGAGAGGGAGGAATGAGAAAGAGGAGAGTAGAGCAGTGAGAGAGGGAGGAATGAGAAATGGGAGAGTAGAGCAGTGAGAGAGGGAAAAAGGAGAAAGAGGAGAGTAGAGCAGTGAGAGAGGGGAAAAGGAGAAAGAGGAGAGTAGAGCAGTGAGAGAGGGAAAAAGGAGAAAGAGGAGAGTAGAGCAGTGAGAGAGGGGAAAAGGAGAAAGGGGAGATTAGAGAAGTGAGAGAGGGGAAAAGGAGAAAGAGGAGAGTAGAGCAGTGAGAGAGGGGAAAAGGAGAAAGGGGAGATTAGAGAAGTGAGAGAGGGGAAAAGGAGAAAGGGGAGAGTAGAGCAGTGAGAGAGGGAAAAGGAGAAAGGGGAGAGTAGAGCAGTGAGAGAGGGAAAAAGGAGAAAGGGGAGATTAGAGAAGTGAGAGAGGGGAAAAGGAGAAAGGGGAGAGTAGAGCAGTGAGAGAGGGAAAAAGGAGAAAGAGGAGAGTAGAGCAGTGAGAGAGGGAAAAAGGAGAAAGGGGAGAGTAGAGCAGTGAGAGAGGGAAAAGGAGAAAGAGGAGAGTAGAGCAGTGAGAGAGGGGAAAAGGAGAAAGGGGAGATTCGAGAAGTGAGAGAGGGGAAAAGGAGAAAGGGGAGAGTAGAGCAGTGAGAGAGGGAAAAGGAGAAAGGGGAGAGTAGAGCAGTGAGAGAGGGAAAAAGGAGAAAGAGGAGAGTAGAGCAGTGAGAGACGGGAAAAGGAGAAAGGGGAGATTAGAGAAGTGAGAGAGGGGAAAAGGAGAAAGGGGAGAGTAGAGCAGTGAGAGAGGGAAAAAGGAGAAAGAGGAGAGTAGAGCAGTGAGGGAGGGAAAATGGAGAAAGGGGAGAGTAGAGCAGTGAGGGAGGGAAAATGGAGAAAGGGGAGAGTAGAGCAGTGAGAGAGGGAAAAAGGAGAAAGAGGAGAGTAGAGCAGTGAGAGAGGGAAAATGGAGAAAGGGGAGAGTAGAGCAGTGAGGGAGGGAAAATGGAGAAAGGGGAGAGTAGAGTAGTGAGGGAGGGAAAATGGAGAAAGGGGAGAGTAGAGCAGTGAGAGAGGGAGGAATGAGAAAGAGGAGAGTAGAGCAGTGGGAGAGGGAGGAATGAGAAAGGGGAGAGTAGAGCAGTGAGAGAGGGGAAAAGGAAAAAGAGGAGAGTAGAGCAGTGAGAGAGGGAAAAAGGAGAAAGAGGAGAGTAGAGCAGTGAGGGAGGGAAAATGGAGAAAGGGGAGAGTAGAGCAGTGAGAGAGGGAAAAAGGAGAAAGAGGAGAGTAGAGCAGTGAGAGAGGGAAAAAGGAGAAAGAGGGGAGTAGAGCAGTGAGAGAGGGGAAAAGGAGAAAGAGGAGAGTAGAGCAATGAGAGAGGGAAAATGGAGAAAGGGGAAAGTAGAGCAGTGAGAGAGGGAAAATGAGAAAGGGGAGAGGAGAGCAGTGAGAGAGGGAAAAGGAGAAAGAGGAGAGTAGAGCAGTGAGAGAGGAAGGAATGAGAAAGGGGAGAGTAGAGCAGTGAGAGAGGGAAAAAGGAGAAAGGGGAGAGTAGAGCAGTGAGAGAGGGAAAAAGGAGAAAGGGGAGAGTCGAGCAGTGAGAGAGGGAAAAAGGAGAAAGGGGAGAGTAGAGCAGTGAGAGAGGGAAAAAGGAGAAAGGGGAGAGTAGAGCAGTGAGAGAGGGAAAATGGAGAAAGGGGAAAGTAGAGCAGTGAGAGAGGGAAAAGGAGAAAGGGGAGAGGAGAGCAGTGAGAGAGGGAAAAGGAGAAAGAGGAGAGTAGAGCAGTGAGAGAGGGAGGAATGAGAAAGGGGAGAGTAGAGCAGTGAGAGAGGGAAAAAGGAGAAAGGGGAGAGCAGAGCAGTGAGAGATGGGAAAAGGAGAAAGGGGAGAGTAGAGCAGTGAGAGAGGGAAAAAGGAGAAAGGGGAGAGTAGTGCAGTGAGAGAGGGAAACAGGAGAAAGGGGAGAGTAGAGCAGTGAGAGAGGGAAAAAGGAGAAAGGGGAGAGTAGAGCAGTGAGAGAGGGTAAAAGGAGAAAGGGGAGAGTAGAGCAGTGAGAGAGGGAAAAAGGAGAAAGAGGAGAGTAGAGCAGTGAGAGAGGAGAAAATAAAAAGAGGAGAGTAGAGCAGTGGGAGAGGGAGGAATGAGAAAGGGGAGAGTGGAGCAGTGAGAGAGGGCAAAAGGAGAAAGGGGAGAGGCGAGCAGTGAGAGAGGGCAAAAGGAGAAAGGGGAGAGTAGAGCAGTGAGAGAGGGAAAATGGAGAAAGTGGAGAGTGGAGCAGTGAGAGAGGAGAAAAGAAAAAGTGGAGAGTCGAGCAGTGGGAGAGGGAGGAATGAGAAAGGGGAGAGTAGAGCAGTGAGAGAGGGAGGAATGAGAAAGGGGAGAGTAGAGCAGTGAGAGAGGGAGGAATGAGAAAGGGGAGAGTAGAGCAGTGAGAGAGGGAGGAATGAGAAAGTGGAGAGTAGAGCAGTGAGAGAGGGAGGAATGCGAAAGGGGAGATAGAGCAGTGAGAGAGGGAGGAATGAGAAAGGGGAGATTAGAGCAGTGAGAGAGGGAGGAATGAGAAAGAGGAGAGTAGAGCAGTGAGAGAGGGAGGAATGCGAAAGGGGAGAGTAGAGCAGTGAGAGAGGGAGGAATGAGAAAGTGGAGAGTAGAGCAGTGAGAGAGGGAGGAATGAGAAAGTGGAGAGTAGAGCAGTGAGAGAGGGAGGAATGAGAAAGTGGAGAGTAGAGCAGTGAGAGAGGGAGGAATGCGAAAGGGGAGATAGAGCAGTGAGAGAGGGAGGAATGAGAAAGGGGAGATTAGAGCAGTGAGAGAGGGAGGAATGCGAAAGGGGAGAGTAGAGCAGTGAGGGAGGGAGGAATGAGAAAGTTGAGAGTGGAGCAGTGAGAGAGGGAAAAAGGAGAAAGGGGAGAGTAGAGCAGTGAGAGAGGGAGGAATGAGAAAGAGGAGAGTAGAGCATTGAGAGAGGGAGGAATGAGAAAGGGGAGAGTAGAGCAGTGAGAGAGGGAAAAAGGAGAAAGAGGAGAGGAGAGCAGTGAGAGAGGGAAAAAGGAGAAAGAGGAGAGTAGAGCAGTGAGAGAGGGAAAAAGGAGAAAGAAGAGAGTAGAGCAGTGAGAGAGGGAGGAATGAGAAAGGGGAGAGTAGAGCAGTGAGAGAGGGAAAATGGAGAAAGGGGAGAGCAGAGCAGTGAGAGAGGGAAAAAGGAGAAAGGGGAGAGTAGAGCAGTGAGGGAGGGAAAATGGAGAAAGGGGAGAGTAGAGCAGTGAGAGAGGGAAAAAGGAGAAAGAGGAGAGTAGAGCAGTGCCAGAGGTGAAATGGAGAAAGAGGAGAGTAGAGCAGTGAGAGAGGGAAAAAGGAGAAAGAGGAGAGTAGAGCATTGAGAGAGGGAAAAAGGAGAAAGAGGAGAGTAGAGCAGTGAGAGAGGAGAAAAGGAGAAAGGGTAGAGTAGAGCAGTGAGGGAGGGAAAATGGAGAAAGGGGAGAGTAGAGCAGTGAGAGAGGGAAAAAGGAGAAAGAAGAGAGTAGAGCAGTGAGAGAGGGAAAAAGGAGAAAGGGGAGAGTAGAGCAGTGAGAGAGGGAAAAAGGAGAAAGGGGAGAGTAGAGCAGTGAGAGAGGAGAAAAGGAGAAAGGGGAGAGTAGAGCAGTGAGAGAGGGAAAAAGGAGAAAGGGGAGAGTAGAGCAGTGAGAGAGGAGAAAAGGAGAAAGGGGAGAGTAGAGCAGTGACAGAGGGAAAAAGGAGAAAGAGAGTAGAGCATTGAGAGAGGGAAAAAGGAGAAAGGGGAGAGTAGAGCAGTGAGAGAGGGAGGAATGAGAAAGAGGAGAGTAGAGCAGTGAGAGAGGGAGGAATGAGAAATGGGAGAGTAGAGCAGTGAGAGAGGGAAAAAGGAGAAAGAGGAGAGTAGAGCAGTGAGAGAGGGGAAAAGGAGAAAGAGGAGAGTAGAGCAGTGAGAGAGGGAAAAAGGAGAAAGAGGAGAGTAGAGCAGTGAGAGAGGGGAAAAGGAGAAAGGGGAGATTAGAGAAGTGAGAGAGGGGAAAAGGAGAAAGAGGAGAGTAGAGCAGTGAGAGAGGGGAAAAGGAGAAAGGGGAGATTAGAGAAGTGAGAGAGGGGAAAAGGAGAAAGGGGAGAGTAGAGCAGTGAGAGAGGGAAAAGGAGAAAGGGGAGAGTAGAGCAGTGAGAGAGGGAAAAAGGAGAAAGGGGAGATTAGAGAAGTGAGAGAGGGGAAAAGGAGAAAGGGGAGAGTAGAGCAGTGAGAGAGGGAAAAAGGAGAAAGAGGAGAGTAGAGCAGTGAGAGAGGGAAAAAGGAGAAAGGGGAGAGTAGAGCAGTGAGAGAGGGAAAAGGAGAAAGAGGAGAGTAGAGCAGTGAGAGAGGGGAAAAGGAGAAAGGGGAGATTCGAGAAGTGAGAGAGGGGAAAAGGAGAAAGGGGAGAGTAGAGCAGTGAGAGAGGGAAAAGGAGAAAGGGGAGAGTAGAGCAGTGAGAGAGGGAAAAAGGAGAAAGAGGAGAGTAGAGCAGTGAGAGACGGGAAAAGGAGAAAGGGGAGATTAGAGAAGTGAGAGAGGGGAAAAGGAGAAAGGGGAGAGTAGAGCAGTGAGAGAGGGAAAAAGGAGAAAGAGGAGAGTAGAGCAGTGAGGGAGGGAAAATGGAGAAAGGGGAGAGTAGAGCAGTGAGGGAGGGAAAATGGAGAAAGGGGAGAGTAGAGCAGTGAGAGAGGGAAAAAGGAGAAAGAGGAGAGTAGAGCAGTGAGAGAGGGAAAATGGAGAAAGGGGAGAGTAGAGCAGTGAGGGAGGGAAAATGGAGAAAGGGGAGAGTAGAGTAGTGAGGGAGGGAAAATGGAGAAAGGGGAGAGTAGAGCAGTGAGAGAGGGAGGAATGAGAAAGAGGAGAGTAGAGCAGTGGGAGAGGGAGGAATGAGAAAGGGGAGAGTAGAGCAGTGAGAGAGGGGAAAAGGAAAAAGAGGAGAGTAGAGCAGTGAGAGAGGGAAAAAGGAGAAAGAGGAGAGTAGAGCAGTGAGGGAGGGAAAATGGAGAAAGGGGAGAGTAGAGCAGTGAGAGAGGGAAAAAGGAGAAAGAGGAGAGTAGAGCAGTGAGAGAGGGAAAAAGGAGAAAGAGGGGAGTAGAGCAGTGAGAGAGGGGAAAAGGAGAAAGAGGAGAGTAGAGCAATGAGAGAGGGAAAATGGAGAAAGGGGAAAGTAGAGCAGTGAGAGAGGGAAAATGAGAAAGGGGAGAGGAGAGCAGTGAGAGAGGGAAAAGGAGAAAGAGGAGAGTAGAGCAGTGAGAGAGGAAGGAATGAGAAAGGGGAGAGTAGAGCAGTGAGAGAGGGAAAAAGGAGAAAGGGGAGAGTAGAGCAGTGAGAGAGGGAAAAAGGAGAAAGGGGAGAGTCGAGCAGTGAGAGAGGGAAAAAGGAGAAAGGGGAGAGTAGAGCAGTGAGAGAGGGAAAAAGGAGAAAGGGGAGAGTAGAGCAGTGAGAGAGGGAAAATGGAGAAAGGGGAAAGTAGAGCAGTGAGAGAGGGAAAAGGAGAAAGGGGAGAGGAGAGCAGTGAGAGAGGGAAAAGGAGAAAGAGGAGAGTAGAGCAGTGAGAGAGGGAGGAATGAGAAAGGGGAGAGTAGAGCAGTGAGAGAGGGAAAAAGGAGAAAGGGGAGAGCAGAGCAGTGAGAGATGGGAAAAGGAGAAAGGGGAGAGTAGAGCAGTGAGAGAGGGAAAAAGGAGAAAGGGGAGAGTAGTGCAGTGAGAGAGGGAAACAGGAGAAAGGGGAGAGTAGAGCAGTGAGAGAGGGAAAAAGGAGAAAGGGGAGAGTAGAGCAGTGAGAGAGGGTAAAAGGAGAAAGGGGAGAGTAGAGCAGTGAGAGAGGGAAAAAGGAGAAAGAGGAGAGTAGAGCAGTGAGAGAGGAGAAAATAAAAAGAGGAGAGTAGAGCAGTGGGAGAGGGAGGAATGAGAAAGGGGAGAGTGGAGCAGTGAGAGAGGGCAAAAGGAGAAAGGGGAGAGGCGAGCAGTGAGAGAGGGCAAAAGGAGAAAGGGGAGAGTAGAGCAGTGAGAGAGGGAAAATGGAGAAAGTGGAGAGTGGAGCAGTGAGAGAGGAGAAAAGAAAAAGTGGAGAGTCGAGCAGTGGGAGAGGGAGGAATGAGAAAGGGGAGAGTAGAGCAGTGAGAGAGGGAGGAATGAGAAAGGGGAGAGTAGAGCAGTGAGAGAGGGAGGAATGAGAAAGGGGAGAGTAGAGCAGTGAGAGAGGGAGGAATGAGAAAGTGGAGAGTAGAGCAGTGAGAGAGGGAGGAATGCGAAAGGGGAGATAGAGCAGTGAGAGAGGGAGGAATGAGAAAGGGGAGATTAGAGCAGTGAGAGAGGGAGGAATGAGAAAGAGGAGAGTAGAGCAGTGAGAGAGGGAGGAATGCGAAAGGGGAGAGTAGAGCAGTGAGAGAGGGAGGAATGAGAAAGTGGAGAGTAGAGCAGTGAGAGAGGGAGGAATGAGAAAGTGGAGAGTAGAGCAGTGAGAGAGGGAGGAATGAGAAAGTGGAGAGTAGAGCAGTGAGAGAGGGAGGAATGCGAAAGGGGAGATAGAGCAGTGAGAGAGGGAGGAATGAGAAAGGGGAGATTAGAGCAGTGAGAGAGGGAGGAATGCGAAAGGGGAGAGTAGAGCAGTGAGGGAGGGAGGAATGAGAAAGTTGAGAGTGGAGCAGTGAGAGAGGGAAAAAGGAGAAAGGGGAGAGTAGAGCAGTGAGAGAGGGAGGAATGAGAAAGAGGAGAGTAGAGCATTGAGAGAGGGAGGAATGAGAAAGGGGAGAGTAGAGCAGTGAGAGAGGGAAAAAGGAGAAAGAGGAGAGGAGAGCAGTGAGAGAGGGAAAAAGGAGAAAGAGGAGAGTAGAGCAGTGAGAGAGGGAAAAAGGAGAAAGAAGAGAGTAGAGCAGTGAGAGAGGGAGGAATGAGAAAGGGGAGAGTAGAGCAGTGAGAGAGGGAAAATGGAGAAAGGGGAGAGCAGAGCAGTGAGAGAGGGAAAAAGGAGAAAGGGGAGAGTAGAGCAGTGAGGGAGGGAAAATGGAGAAAGGGGAGAGTAGAGCAGTGAGAGAGGGAAAAAGGAGAAAGAGGAGAGTAGAGCAGTGCCAGAGGTGAAATGGAGAAAGAGGAGAGTAGAGCAGTGAGAGAGGGAAAAAGGAGAAAGAGGAGAGTAGAGCATTGAGAGAGGGAAAAAGGAGAAAGAGGAGAGTAGAGCAGTGAGAGAGGAGAAAAGGAGAAAGGGTAGAGTAGAGCAGTGAGGGAGGGAAAATGGAGAAAGGGGAGAGTAGAGCAGTGAGAGAGGGAAAAAGGAGAAAGAAGAGAGTAGAGCAGTGAGAGAGGGAAAAAGGAGAAAGGGGAGAGTAGAGCAGTGAGAGAGGGAAAAAGGAGAAAGGGGAGAGTAGAGCAGTGAGAGAGGAGAAAAGGAGAAAGGGGAGAGTAGAGCAGTGAGAGAGGGAAAAAGGAGAAAGGGGAGAGTAGAGCAGTGAGAGAGGAGAAAAGGAGAAAGGGGAGAGTAGAGCAGTGACAGAGGGAAAAAGGAGAAAGAGAGTAGAGCATTGAGAGAGGGAAAAAGGAGAAAGGGGAGAGTAGAGCAGTGAGAGAGGGAGGAATGAGAAATGGGAGAGTAGAGCAGTGAGAGAGGGAAAAAGGAGAAAGAGGAGAGTAGAGCAGTGAGAGAGGGGAAAAGGAGAAAGAGGAGAGTAGAGCAGTGAGAGAGGGAAAAAGGAGAAAGAGGAGAGCAGAGCAGTGATAGAGGGGAAAAGGAGAAAGAGGAGAGTAGAGCAGTGAGAGAGGGAAAAAGGAGAAAGAGGAGAGTAGAGCAATGACAGAGGGAAAAAGGAGAAAGGGGGGAGTAGAGCAGTGAGAGAGGGAAAAAGGAGAAAGGGGAGAGTAGAGCAGTGAGAGAGGAGAAAAGGACAAAGGAGAGAGGAGAGCAGTGAGAGAGGAGAAAAGGAGAAAGGGGAGAGCAGAGCAGTGAGAGCGGAGAAAAGGAGAAAGTTGAGAGTGGAGCAGTGAGAGAGGGAAAAAGGAGAAAGGGGAGAGTAGAGCAGTGAGAGAGGGAGGAATGAGAAAGAGGAGAGTAGAGCATTGAGAGAGGGAGGAATGAGAAAGGGGAGAGTAGAGCAGTGAGAGAGGGAAAAAGGAGAAAGAGGAGAGTAGTGCAGTGAGAGAGGGAAAAAGGAGAAAGAGGAGAGTAGAGCAGTGAGAGAGGGAAAAAGGAGAAAGAAGAGAGTAGAGCAGTGAGAGAGGGAGGAATGAGAAAGGGGAGAGTAGAGCAGTGAGAGAGGGAAAATGGAGAAAGGGGAGAGTAGAGCAGTGAGAGAGGGAAAAAGGAGAAAGTGGAGAGTAGAGCAGTGAGGGAGGGAAAATTGAGAAAGGGGAGAGTAGAGCAGTGAGAGAGGGAAAAAGGAGAAAGAGGAGAGTAGAGCATTGAGAGAGGGAAAATGGAGAAAGGGGAGAGTAGAGCAGTGAGAGAGGGAGGAATGAGAAAGGGGAGAGTCGAGCAGTGAGAGAGTGAGGAATGAGAAAGGGGAGAGTAGAGCAGTGAGAGAGGGAGGAATGAGAAAGTGGAGAGTAGAGCAGTGAGAGAGGGAGGAATGAGAAAGGGGAGAGTCGAGCAGTGAGAGAGTGAGGAATGAGAAAGGGGAGAGTAGAGCAGTGAGAGAGGGAGGAATGAGAAAGGGGAGAGTAGAGCAGTGAGAGAGGGAGGAATGAGAAAGTGGAGAGTAGAGCAGTGAGAGAGGGAGGAATGAGAAAGTGGAGAGTAGAGCAGTGAGAGAGGGAGGAATGAGAAAGTGGAGAGTAGAGCAGTGAGAGAGGGAGGAATGCGAAAGGGGAGATAGAGCAGTGAGAGAGGGAGGAATGAGAAAGGGGAGATTAGAGCAGTGAGAGAGGGAGGAATGAGAAAGGGGAGAGTAGAGCAGTGAGAGAGGGAGGAATGCGAAAGGGGAGATAGAGCAGTGAGAGAGGGAGGAATGAGAAAGGGGAGATTAGAGCAGTGAGAGAGGGAGGAATGAGAAAGGGGAGAGTAGAGCAGTGAGAGAGGGAGGAATGCGAAAGGGGAGAGTAGAGCAGTGAGGGAGGGAGGAATGAGAAAGTTGAGAGTGGAGCAGTGAGAGAGGGAAAAAGGAGAAAGGGGAGAGTAGAGCAGTGAGAGAGGGAGGAATGAGAAAGAGGAGAGTAGAGCAGTGAGAGAGGGAAAAAGGAGAAAGAGGAGAGGAGAGCAGTGAGAGAGGGAAAATGGAGAAAGAGGAGAGTAGAGCAGTGAGAGAGGGAAAAAGGAGAAAGAAGAGAGTAGAGCAGTGAGAGAGGGAGGAATGAGAAAGGGGAGAGTAGAGCAGTGAGAGAGGGAGGAATGAGAAAGGGGAGAGTAGAGCAGTGAGAGAGGGAGGAATGAGAAAGGGGAGAGTAGAGCAGTGAGAGAGGGAAAAAGGAGAAAGAGGAGAGGAGAGCAGTGAGAGAGGGAAAAAGGAGAAAGAGGAGAGTAGAGCAGTGAGAGAGGGAAAAAGGAGAAAGAAGAGAGTAGAGCAGTGAGAGAGGGAGGAATGAGAAAGGGGAGAGTAGAGCAGTGAGAGAGGGAAAATGGAGAAAGGGGAGAGCAGAGCAGTGAGAGAGGGAAAAAGGAGAAAGGGGAGAGTAGAGCAGTGAGGGAGGGAAAATGGAGAAAGGGGAGAGTAGAGCAGTGAGAGAGGGAAAAAGGAGAAAGAGGAGAGTAGAGCAGTGCCAGAGGTGAAATGGAGAAAGAGGAGAGTAGAGCAGTGAGAGAGGGAAAAAGGAGAAAGAGGAGAGTAGAGCATTGAGAGAGGGAAAAAGGAGAAAGAGGAGAGTAGAGCAGTGAGAGAGGAGAAAAGGAGAAAGGGTAGAGTAGAGCAGTGAGGGAGGGAAAATGGAGAAAGGGGAGAGTAGAGCAGTGAGAGAGGGAAAAAGGAGAAAGAGGAGAGTAGAGCATTGAGAGAGGGAAAATGGAGAAAGGGGAGAGTGGAGCAGTGAGAGAGGGAGGAATGAGAAAGTGGAGAGTAGAGCAGTGAGAGAGGGAGGAATGAGAAAGGGGAGAGTCGAGCAGTGAGAGAGTGAGGAATGAGAAAGGGGAGAGTAGAGCAGTGAGAGAGGGAGGAATGAGAAAGGGGAGAGTAGAGTAGTGAGAGAGTGAGGAATGAGAAAGTGGAGAGTAGAGCAGTGAGAGAGGGAGGAATGAGAAAGTGGAGAGTAGAGCAGTGAGAGAGGGAGGAATGCGAAAGGGGAGATAGAGCAGTGAGAGAGGGAGGAATGAGAAAGGGGAGATTAGAGCAGTGAGAGAGGGAGGAATGAGAAAGGGGAGAGTAGAGCAGTGAGAGAGGGAGGAATGCGAAAGGGGAGATAGAGCAGTGAGAGAGGGAGGAATGAGAAAGGGGAGATTAGAGCAGTGAGAGAGGGAGGAATGAGAAAGGGGAGAGTAGAGCAGTGAGAGAGGGAGGAATGCGAAAGGGGAGAGTAGAGCAGTGAGGGAGGGAGGAATGAGAAAGTTGAGAGTGGAGCAGTGAGAGAGGGAAAAAGGAGAAAGGGGAGAGTAGAGCAGTGAGAGAGGGAGGAATGAGAAAGAGGAGAGTAGAGCAGTGAGAGAGGGAAAAAGGAGAAAGAGGAGAGGAGAGCAGTGAGAGAGGGAAAATGGAGAAAGAGGAGAGTAGAGCAGTGAGAGAGGGAAAAAGGAGAAAGAAGAGAGTAGAGCAGTGAGAGAGGGAGGAATGAGAAAGGGGAGAGTAGAGCAGTGAGAGAGGGAGGAATGAGAAAGGGGAGAGTAGAGCAGTGAGAGAGGGAGGAATGAGAAAGGGGAGAGTAGAGCAGTGAGAGAGGGAAAAAGGAGAAAGAGGAGAGGAGAGCAGTGAGAGAGGGAAAAAGGAGAAAGAGGAGAGTAGAGCAGTGAGAGAGGGAAAAAGGAGAAAGAAGAGAGTAGAGCAGTGAGAGAGGGAGGAATGAGAAAGGGGAGAGTAGAGCAGTGAGAGAGGGAAAATGGAGAAAGGGGAGAGCAGAGCAGTGAGAGAGGGAAAAAGGAGAAAGGGGAGAGTAGAGCAGTGAGGGAGGGAAAATGGAGAAAGGGGAGAGTAGAGCAGTGAGAGAGGGAAAAAGGAGAAAGAGGAGAGTAGAGCAGTGCCAGAGGTGAAATGGAGAAAGAGGAGAGTAGAGCAGTGAGAGAGGGAAAAAGGAGAAAGAGGAGAGTAGAGCATTGAGAGAGGGAAAAAGGAGAAAGAGGAGAGTAGAGCAGTGAGAGAGGAGAAAAGGAGAAAGGGTAGAGTAGAGCAGTGAGGGAGGGAAAATGGAGAAATGGGAGAGTAGAGCAGTGAGAGAGGGAAAAAGGAGAAAGAAGAGAGTAGAGCAGTGAGAGAGGGAAAAAGGAGAAAGGGGAGAGTAGAGCAGTGAGAGAGGGAAAAAGGAGAAAGGGGAGAGTAGAGCAGTGAGAGAGGAGAAAAGGAGAAAGGGGAGAGTAGAGCAGTGAGAGAGGGAAAAAGGAGAAAGGGGAGAGTAGAGCAGTGAGAGAGGAGAAAAGGAGAAAGGGGAGAGTAGAGCAGTGACAGAGGGAAAAAGGAGAAAGAGAGTGGAGCATTGAGAGAGGGAAAAAGGAGAAAGGGGAGAGTAGAGCAGTGAGAGAGGGAGGAATGAGAAATGGGAGAGTAGAGCAGTGAGAGAGGGAAAAAGGAGAAAGAGGAGAGTAGAGCAGTGAGAGAGGGGAAAAGGAGAAAGAGGAGAGTAGAGCAGTGAGAGAGGGAAAAAGGAGAAAGAGGAGAGCAGAGCAGTGATAGAGGGGAAAAGGAGAAAGAGGAGAGTAGAGCAGTGAGAGAGGGAAAAAGGAGAAAGAGGAGAGTAGAGCAATGACAGAGGGAAAAAGGAGAAAGGGGGGAGTAGAGCAGTGAGAGAGGGAAAAAGGAGAAAGGGGAGAGTAGAGCAGTGAGAGAGGAGAAAAGGACAAAGGAGAGAGGAGAGCAGTGAGAGAGGAGAAAAGGAGGAAGGGGAGAGCAGAGCAGTGAGAGCGGAGAAAAGGAGAAAGTTGAGAGTGGAGCAGTGAGAGAGGGAAAAAGGAGAAAGGGGAGAGTAGAGCAGTGAGAGAGGGAGGAATGAGAAAGAGGAGAGTAGAGCATTGAGAGAGGGAGGAATGAGAAAGGGGAGAGTAGAGCAGTGAGAGAGGGAAAAAGGAGAAAGAGGAGAGTAGTGCAGTGAGAGAGGGAAAAAGGAGAAAGAGGAGAGTAGAGCAGTGAGAGAGGGAAAAAGGAGAAAGAAGAGAGTAGAGCAGTGAGAGAGGGAGGAATGAGAAAGGGGAGAGTAGAGCAGTGAGAGAGGGAAAATGGAGAAAGGGGAGAGTAGAGCAGTGAGAGAGGGAAAAAGGAGAAAGTGGAGAGTAGAGCAGTGAGGGAGGGAAAATGGAGAAAGGGGAGAGTAGAGCAGTGAGAGAGGGAAAAAGGAGAAAGAGGAGAGTAGAGCAGTGACAGAGGTGAAATGGAGAAAGAGGAGAGAAGAGCAGTGAGAGAGGGAAAAAGGAGAAAGAGGAGAGTAGAGCATTGAGAGAGGGAAAAAGGAGAAAGGGGAGAGTGGAGCAGTGAGAGAGGGAGGAATGAGAAAGAGGAGAGTAGAGCAGTGAGAGAGGGAAAAAGGAGAAAGGGGAGAGTAGAGCAGTGAGAGAGGGAGGAATGAGAAATGGGAGAGTAGAGCAGTGAGAGAGGGAAAAAGGAGAAAGAGGAGAGTAGAGCAGTGAGAGAGGGAAAAGGAGAAAGAGGAGAGTAGAGCAGTGAGAGAGGAGAAAAGGAGAAAGGGGAGAGTAGAGCAGTGAGGGAGGGAAAATGGAGAAAGGGGAGAGTAGAGCATTGAGAGAGGGAAAAAGGAGAAAGGGGAGAGTAGAGCAGTGAGAGAGGGAGGAATGAGAAAGAGGAGAGTAGAGCAGTGAGAGATGGAGGAATGAGAAATGGGAGAGTAGAGCAGTGAGAGAGGGAAAAAGGAGAAAGAGGAGAGTAGAGCAGTGAGAGAGGGGAAAAGGAGAAAGAGGAGAGTAGAGAAGTGAGAGAGGAGAAAAGGAGAAAGGGGAGAGTAGAGCAGTGAGGGATGGAAAATGGAGAAAGTGGAGAGTAGAGCAGTGAGAGAGGGAAAAAGGAGAAAGAAGAGAGTAGAGCAGTGAGAGTGGGAAAAAGGAGAAAGGGGAGAGTAGAGCAGTGAGAGAGGGAAAAAGGAGAAAGGGGAGAGTAGAGCAGTGAGAGAGGAGAAAAGGAGAAAGGGGAGAGTAGAGCAGTGAGAGAGGGAAAAAGGAGAAAGGGAAGAGTAGAGCAGTGAGAGAGGAGAAAAGGAGAAAGGGGAGAGTAGAGCAGTGACAGAGGGAAAAAGGAGAAAGAGAGTAGAGCATTGAGAGAGGGAAAAAGGAGAAAGGGGAGAGTAGAGCAGTGAGAGAGGGAGGAATGAGAAAGAGGAGAGTAGAGCAGTGAGAGAGGGAGGAATGAGAAATGGGAGAGTAGAGCAGTGAGAGAGGGAAAAAGGAGAAAGAGGAGAGTAGAGCAGTGAGAGAGGGGAAAAGGAGAAAGAGGAGAGTAGAGCAGTGAGAGAGGGAAAAAGGAGAAAGAGGAGAGTAGAGCAGTGAGAGAGGGGAAAAGGAGAAAGGGGAGATTAGAGAAGTGAGAGAGGGGAAAAGGAGAAAGGGGAGAGTAGAGCAGTGAGAGAGGGAAAAGGAGAAAGGGGAGAGTAGAGCAGTGAGAGAGGGAAAAAGGAGAAAGGGGAGATTAGAGAAGTGAGAGAGGGGAAAAGGAGAAAGGGGAGAGTAGAGCAGTGAGAGAGGGAAAAAGGAGAAAGAGGAGAGGAGAGCAGTGAGAGAGGGAAAAAGGAGAAAGGGGAGAGTCGAGCAGTGAGAGAGGGAAAAGGAGAAAGAGGAGAGTAGAGCAGTGAGAGAGGGGAAAAGGAGAAAGGGGAGATTCGAGAAGTGAGAGAGGGGAAAAGGAGAAAGGGGAGAGTAGAGCAGTGAGAGAGGGAAAAAGGAGAAAGAGGAGAGTAGAGCAGTGAGAGAGGGAAAAAGGAGAAAGGGGAGAGTCGAGCAGTGAGAGAGGGAAAAAGGAGAAAGAGGAGAGTAGAGCAGTGAGAGACGGGAAAAGGAGAAAGGGGAGATTAGAGAAGTGAGAGAGGGGAAAAGGAGAAAGGGGAGAGTAGAGCAGTGAGAGATGGAAAAAGGAGAAAGAGGAGAGTAGAGCAGTGAGGGAGGGAAAATGGAGAAAGGGGAGAGTAGAGCAGTGAGGGAGGGAAAATGGAGAAAGGGGAGAGTAGAGCAGTGAGGGAGGGAAAATGGAGGAAGAGGAGAGTAGAGCAGTGAGAGAGGGGAAAAGGAGAAAGGGGAGAGTAGAGCAGTGAGAGAGGGAGGAATGAGAAAGAGGAGAGTAGAGCAGTGGGAGAGGGAGGAATGAGAAAGGGGAGAGTAGAGCAGTGAGAGAGGGGAAAAGGAAAAAGAGGAGAGTAGAGCAGTGAGAGAGGGAAAAAGGAGAAAGAGGAGAGTAGAGCAGTGAGGGAGGGAAAATGGAGAAAGGGGAGAGTAGAGCAGTGAGAGAGGGAAAAAGGAGAAAGAGGAGAGTAGAGCAGTGAGAGAGGGAAAAAGGAGAAAGAGGGGAGTAGAGCAGTGAGAGAGGGGAAAAGGAGAAAGGGGAGAGTAGAGCAGTGAGAGAGGGGAAAAGGAGAAAGGGGAAAGTAGAGCAGTGAGAGAGGGAAAATGAGAAAGGGGAGAGGAGAGCAGTGAGAGAGGGAAAAGGAGAAAGAGGAGAGTAGAGCAGTGAGAGAGGAAGGAATGAGAAAGGGGAGAGTAGAGCAGTGAGAGAGGGAAAAAGGAGAAAGGGGAGAGTAGAGCAGTGAGAGAGGGAAAAAGGAGAAAGGGGAGAGTAGAGCAGTGAGAGAGGGAAAATGGAGAAAGGGGAAAGTAGAGCAGTGAGAGAGGGAAAAGGAGAAAGGGGAGAGGAGAGCAGTGAGAGAGGGAAAAGGAGAAAGAGGAGAGTAGAGCAGTGAGAGAGGGAGGAATGAGAAAGGGGAGAGTAGAGCAGTGAGAGAGGGAAAAAGGAGAAAGGGGAGAGCAGAGCAGTGAGAGATGGGAAAAGGAGAAAGGGGAGAGTAGAGCAGTGAGAGAGGGAAAAAGGAGAAAGGGGAGAGTAGAGCAGTGAGAGAGGGAAAAAGGAGAAAGGGGAGAGTAGAGCAGTGAGAGAGGGAAACAGGAGAAAGGGGAGAGTAGAGCAGTGAGAGAGGGAAAAAGGAGAAAGGGGAGAGTAGAGCAGTGAGAGAGGGAAACAGGAGAAAGGGGAGAGTAGAGCAGTGAGAGAGGGAAAAAGGAGAAAGGGGAGAGTAGAGCAGTGAGAGAGGGAAAAAGGAGAAAGAGGAGAGTAGAGCAGTGAGAGAGGAGAAAATAAAAAGAGGAGAGTAGAGCAGTGGGAGAGGGAGGAATGAGAAAGGGGAGAGTAGAGCAGTGAGAGAGGGCAAAAGGAGAAAGGGGAGAGGCGAGCAGTGAGAGAGGGCAAAAGGAGAAAGGGGAGAGTAGAGCAGTGAGAGAGGGAAAATGGAGAAAGTGGAGAGTGGAGCAGTGAGAGAGGAGAAAAGAAAAAGAGGAGAGTCGAGCAGTGGGAGAGGGAGGAATGAGAAAGGGGAGAGTAGAGCAGTGAGAGAGGGAGGAATGAGAAAGGGGAGAGTAGAGCAGTGAGAGAGGGAGGAATGAGAAAGTGGAGAGTAGAGCAGTGAGAGAGGGAGGAATGAGAAAGGGGAGAGTCGAGCAGTGAGGGAGGGAGGAATGAGAAAGGGGAGAGTAGAGCAGTGAGAGAGGGAGGAATGCGAAAGGGGAGAGTAGAGCAGTGAGGGAGGGAGGAATGAGAAAGGGGGGCCACTGGGTTTCCCTCCCCATCCCCTCTGCCCGCCTCTCTCTCTCCTCTATCCTTTTCCCTTCTCCTCTGCTCCCACCCTTCTGTCCTCCCCCTTTCCCCCTCAACCCTCGAGACCATTTCTCTTGTTCAAGAAATATGTTTGCACCAAATTGCTAAACACAATAATGTAATATTTCCCGACGTTCACTTACTTTGGAGAGTTTAGTTCCTCTCATTGAAGTTTTCAACTGACAGATGTTCTTTCCTTCTGCGGAGGGAACCACTTTGTGTGGTGGGGGGGGGCTTTTGGGGACATTAAAGTTGAATAGTCCATTGAGAACTGAAGTAACGTTTCTGCACTGTACCTCAAACATTTCAGTAATATTTATTGTGTATTATAAAAAATTTTTTAGTTAATGTATAAAAATGTTAAACAGTGCAAAGAGTGTTAGTGGTCTAATTGTGTCTTAACTATTCTTTACACCCACCCTAAAACATCACTTTCTAATAAAGTTTCCAGCTTTAAACATCTTCTCCAGCAGTTATAATTAAACAAGCAGATGCCAAGCCGAATTAAAGCCTTAATGAAATGTAAAACTTCAGGGAGATTTTACACGTACAGATACAAAAGGGAGTCCAGACCATCATCTCCAAAATACACACTTAACAGGAAACAGGTTTCAAAAGATAAATTGAATCAGGGTTGCACTAAAAACATTAAGTCAGCCAGAAAGGTTCATCAGGTCTACAAGTAGCTGATAGGGAGGTTCGATATCCCAAAGTGACAGAGTGAATTTCTTCAAAAAACAGAGAGAATCAAATCTTATAATCCGCAAACATCAACTATTATAAACAGAAAGCATCAACTATTATAAACAGAAAGCTTCAACTATTATAAACAGAAAGCATCAACTATTATAAACCGCAAACATCAACTATTATAAACAGAAAGCTTCAACTATTATAAACAGAAAGCATCAACTATTATAAACAGAAAGCTTCAACTATTATAAACAGAAAGCATCAACTATTATAAACAGAAAGCTTCAACTATTATAAACCGCAAACATCAACTATTATAAACAGAAAGCATCAACTATTATAAACCGCAAACATCAACTATTATAAACAGAAAGCTTCAACTATTATAAACAGAAAGCATCAACTATTATAAACAGAAAGCTTCAACTATTATAAACAGAAAGCATCAACTATTATAAACAGAAAGCTTCAACTATTATAAACAGAAAGCATCACATCTTACAGAACTGGCCAGCTTTCTGCTGGGTTGAATAGGTTAGTCTGGCCATGTGCTTATTGTGGATTCTTACCTTATCACTGCAGAAAACTTATGGGGGATGAATCCAACTTCAGCGGGTGATAGGGAATCAAGTGTCCGTCATACATTGTGCCTGATTTTCCTTTCCACTGAAGTCGCAAGTCACACCTGTCAGTTGACACATCGATGGAGATTGGCCCACCTGCCTGTATGTAGATCTGATATTTCTCGAAATCCTTCTTTTCAGGGAAGCGCCCATGAGTTTTGGGTCCCATGACTTCAAAGTCATTGGCAGCCTTCTCCTCAGCCTTCGCTGGGAAGGTAGAACTTCTCACCCACTCCCCGTTCCTCCGGTTCCCTCAGCAAGAGTCAGCTGTGGCTCAGTGGGTAACACTCTCGCCTCTGAGTCAGAAGGTTGAGGGCTCACAGTCCCACTCTCAGAGACTTGGGGCCCGATTTTACCAGGGGTACGGGTTTTCTGTGGGTGGGCCAGCGGGTGCGTTGAAAACACACCCGGTGAAATTAGTGGGTTTCCTGTGCGATCGTAGCAGGCAACACACTAATTGGATCCACTTACCTGCTCCTCCGGGTTCCCCGCTGCTGATCTGCGTGTTGGGCGGGCTGCGCATGCGCAGTAAGATCTGTCAGCTGGAGGCGCTCTATTTAAAGGGGCAGTCCTCCACTGATAGATGCTGCAACCAATAGCAAAAATTACAGCATGGAGCAGCCCAGGGGGAAGGCTGCTCCCAGTTTAATGATGCCTCACCCCAGGTATCATTAGATGGGGTGAGGAGGACAGAGATCTTCCACCCGGCGGGTGGGAGGAAGCGGCCTGCCTCTGCCACCAAGAAGGCCTGGCTCGAGGTGGCAGAGGAGGTCACCAGCGCCACCAACATATCGCCCACCTGCATACAGTGCAGGAGGCGCTCCAATGACCTCAGTAGGTCAGCCACAGTGAGTACACGTAGTCTTTCCCCAACACTCCCTCTGCACATCACCGCCCCCACCCCACATGTCCTTCGGCACTGCCAACACTACTCTGTCACATCACCCCTCATACCCACTCAAACCTCATCCTCATCTTACCTGCACCTACTCACCTCGCGAGTACTCACCCCGCCACTACCACTCGACCCAATCCTCATACAATCTCATGGCTCTATCCCATACTCACCCTCTCGTGCATCTCTCTCACGGCCAGCCTCACTCAACCTGCCACCACCTGTGCTGCAGCCACAGGGCATGCATCACATATGTGCAGTAGGCAGCGTAAGGCAAACGTGTCATGAGCATGAAGGGGATGCACAAGGGTGTTTGACGGTTTGTCATGGTTCTTACTTCTATTGAATTAAAGAACAACTCACATCACACATTATATTGGCACCACTACTGCCATGTCTTCGCGAATCCTGTCCAGTTTGTGCAATAATGCCCGCTCCTGGGTATCCCTATGAGGACCCACCACTGATGCCACCCAGTGTGTCACTGCAGAGTGGGTGTAGGTGTATTTGCAGGGCTCTTCTGCGCAGACGACTGAGAGACATCGGCGATGTCCCCGGTTGCAGCCTGGAAGGCTGTGGAGCAGAAGTTCGGGAGGGCAGTGGTGACTTTGACAGCGACAGGTAGGAAGATGGTGCACGGGCCAGCCAGGAGCAGCTCGGCATGAAAGAGGCTGCAGATGTCCACGGCTACATTTCGACTGACTCTGAGCCTCCGTGTGCACTGCTGCTCAGAGAGGTCCAGGAGGCTGAGCCTCGGTCTGTGGACCCTGTGGCGAGGGTAGTGCCCTCTGCGACGCATCTCTCTCTGCGGTAGCCCTCCCTCCTGCTGTACAGGTGGATGTGTCACAGCACTCTGTTGTGGAGCTCCACGTGTCAGAGGTGGACGGCGTGGATAGCGAGGCTGGTGAGGCTGGTGATGCTGTTCGCCCTCCGAGGAGGTCATGACTGCAGCTACGGTGGCCCCCATCCGCAAGATGTACATCTGAGGGGGTCCGCAAGGTAGGTACATGTCTCCGGACCCCGGGGTAAGTGTGCAGGTTGGTGACTTCGACCATCAGGAGGAGGGTGGTGGAGGCCAAACTTTGTCCCAAGTGACAGAGCGGCCTCCTGCAATGAGTGAGGGTCTCCCCCCACCACCTGTCAAATGGACCTTTGCAGCTGCCACAGGCTGACAGCTGCAACATGTCCATTTCAACTGGGACTGTTTCCCCCAGTGTGTGAAACAGTCCCATGTTTATCCAAAATCACACACAGTCCCTTAATCAGGTCAGTTAATGACCTGAACAAGCAAAGTGAATACTCTCAAGTGGCATCCCGCTGGCTTTAATTGCCTGCGGGATTCCCACCAGCGAGGGCTGCGCACGCACGCCGGCGCGTCATCGGGGAACCCAGAAGTGGGCGGGATCGAGGCGCGATCCGGTCCCGCACCTGGATTTCGGGATTTTCGGGGCCCCCCCACCGAGAACGCACCCGGTAGCGGGTGCTAAAATCGGGCCCTTGAACACAGAATCTAGGCTGATATTCCCAGTACAGTACTGAGGGAGTGCTGCACTGTTGGAGGTGCAGTCTTTTGGATGAAATGTTAAACCGAGGCCCAGTCTGCCCTCTCAGGTGGGTGTAAAAGATCCAATGGCAATATTTGAAGAAGAGTAGGAGAGTTCTCCCTGGTATCCTAGCCAATATTTATCCCTTAACCAACAGCCAAAACAGATTAACTGCTCAATAGCACATTGCTGTTTGTGGGAGCTTGCTGTGCACAAATTGGCTGCTGCATATCCTACATTACAACAGTGACTACACTTCAAAAATACTTCATTGGTTGTAAAGCACTTTGGGAAGTCCTGAGGTCACTTAGCATAGATGCATTTAAGGGGAATTTAGATAAGCACATGAGGGAGAAAAGAATAGAAGGGTATCCTGAAGGAAGGAGGGAGGGAGGGGGCTCATGTGGAGCTTAAACGCCAGCATGGACCAGTTGAGCTGAATGGCCTATTTCTTGCTGTGGTTCAGTGTAACTCGATGTAACATTATCACCACCACTTATCTAATTGTTCATGGATGAATATATCCGAGCTGGTGCCTGGATGTGAGGAAGCAAATGCCACAGTGGGGTTGGCATTGAAAGCGTTGTGGCTGAGAAAGATTGGGGCAGCATCATGCATCCAAGGGCTGCCGTGTGGCCTGGTCCCCGTCTTTCTCTTCCTCATCCTCATTGTCATCATTGTAGCCTATGTAACAGATGGACAGCCATCATCTCTCATGATTACCGGAAGAACGGGATGATATGTTGGAGAGAGAAGTGGAGTGAATAGGAAAGGCAATAACATAGAACCAGCAAATACTCTGCCTTGGTACCTTGCAACCTCCGTAAACTTGAGCTCATCCAAAACTGCTGCCTGTATCCTAACTCTCACCAAATCCCGTTCACCCATCACTGCGTGCTCGCTGATCTCCAGTCTGGCAACACCTTGATTTTAAAATTCTCATCCTTGTTTTCAAATCCCTCCACGGCCTCGCCCTCTCCCTATCCTAACCTCCTCCAGCCCTACAACCCTTCCAGATCTCTGCACTTCTCCAATTCTGGTCTCTTTTACATCCCCGATTTTTATCACTCCACCATTGGCGGCCGTGCCTTCAGCTGCCCATGCCCTAAGCTCTGGAATTCCCTCCCTAAACCTCTCCGCCTCGCTACCTCTCTCAACTTCTTTAAGACACTCCTTAAAACCTACCTCTTTGACCAAGCTTTTGGTCACCTGTTCTAGTAACTCCTTATGTGGCTCGGTGTCAAATTTTGTTTGATATCATTCCAGTGAAGCACCTTGGGACATTTTACTACGTTAAAGGCTCTATATAAATGCAAGTTGTTGTTGGGTTGTGTCCTGCTGACATCCGCAATGGTCTCCTGATTTGGCTCTCAGATCCCAAGCTCTATTTCTGTACAAGGTAATAGCTGGGAAGCTCCATAGAAAAGTCATATTTTTAAATCTATTTGACAAAAAGTATTCCATGCTTTGATTTATTCTGTCTCTTCCAATTTCAGAAAAAGTCCATGATGGACACTTTTGGCATTGTGTTGCAATGAACATTAAATCCAATCTGCTTCCGAAAATGTGTAGTAAAATTTATCCTTCGAAAGTCAATACATTTCAAGCTACTGTTATATCAAAGGAAAACAGTGTTATACGAGCACAGTGAACCCTTATACTACCGTCCTTATAAAGATCACATTCAGTTAGTGCAGCAATGCTCAGATATTTGTGTTAGTGCAGTTTACCGGAGATTAGGCTACTAGAGTTTGCTGGAGTGGAAGCGATTTCATCATGCTGTAATTCCAATGGTAAAACTACCTACATCAAGGCTGTTTCCTCGGTCATGAATCATCAACTTATATAAGTACAGTAGCCAATTAACTTCTGACTGTTATAGCACCCATTGCTATTGGAAACATGCTTTTGTCACAGTGAGGAACTATTCATTTCTTCAACTGTATTATACCTATGGAGAGACGAGGAAAGTTGGAATTGTTCTCCTTAAAGCAGGGAAGGTTATCAATAGCAACAACAAGAATTTGCATTTATATAGCGCCTTTAACGTAGTAAAATGTCCCAAGGCGCTTCGCAGGAGCGATTATCCAACAAAATTTGACATCGAGCCACATAAGGAGATATTAGGACAGGTGACCAAAAGCTTGGTCATAGAGGTAGGTTTTAAGGAGCGTCTTAAAGGAGGAGAGAGAGGTAGAGAGGTTTAGGGAGGGAATTTCAGAGCTGAGGGCCTAGGCAACTGAAGGCACGGCCGCCAATGGCATAGCGATTAAAATTGAGGATGCGCAAGAGGCAAGAATTGGAGGAGCGCAGAGATCTCGGAGGGTTGTAGGGCTGGAGGAGGTTACAGAGATAGGGAGGAGCGAGGCCATGGAGGGATTTGAAAACAAGAACGAGAATTTTAAAATCGAGGCGTTCCTGGACCGGGAGCCAATGTAGGTCAGCGAGTACAGGGGGGTGATTGGTAAATGAAACGGTGCGATTTAATAGAGGTATTCAAAATAATGAGTGGTTTTGATAGGATAAATAGGGATAAACTGTTTCCAGTGGCAGGAGGGTCAGTAACCAGAGGACAGAGATTTAAGGTAAGTGGCGAAAGAACCAGAGGTGACATGAGGAAACATTTATTTGCGCAGTGAGTTGTTATGATCTGCCTGAAAGGGTGGTGGAAGCAAATTTAATTATAACTTTCAAAAGGG
This sequence comes from Heptranchias perlo, assembly GCF_035084215.1. Classification (NCBI taxonomy): domain Eukaryota; kingdom Metazoa; phylum Chordata; class Chondrichthyes; order Hexanchiformes; family Hexanchidae; genus Heptranchias; species Heptranchias perlo. Next base: position 116,993,254 of record NC_090327.1, on the reverse strand, counting down.
AATTGGATAAATACTTGAAAAGGAAAAATTTGCAGGGCTATGGGGAAAGGGCAAGGGGAGTGGGACTGATTGGATAGCTCTTTCAAAGAGCCAGCACAGACACGATGGGCTGAATGACCTCTTTCTGTGCTTTAAGATTCTATGATTCTACCTTGATGTTGGCATTTTAAGAAACGAATATTTTGCAAAAATATAGCAATCCAATTCACTACATGTAGTTCTTAACCTTGTCAAGCTCTGTCCACTTAATGTAACGAGGAGACATTGCTACACAGAACCACTTAGCAGTGATAAATGTTGCCCTGTCAATTTACAGGCAAGAATATAACTGCAATAAAGGATTCAGTTCAAAGTCCTTTGGTAAATAAGGGCCTTGACCCTAACAGCATAATTGTTTAACGAGGAGAATTTATCTGAAGAAGATCCCCACATTTTCACAGATCAAATAATGGAACATGACTAATTGGTTGTTGTGTAATTTGGTCTGTTTTGATTAGGGATATGACGACTTTCATAAAAGGAAAGTCCTGCAGATCAAAAGACCCAGCTGTATTAACAAAGCGATCTGAAACAGATGATAGGAGATGCCTCAAACTGCACCAGCACACCTATCAATTAGCATCTCCATCAGTGATTAAAGTCCCTTAGAAATCAAATCATAGCACGAATAATTAGTGGGTCACTTTTACAGAATAAGTTAAAAAAAATTTAAACTAAATTAATCCAAGTTAAATCACAACATAGCCTTATTCAAACTAGCTAGAGATATCTGACTCCGACACTAGCCCTGAAATGCTAGCTCCAACGGTTTATGATTGGAAATGCTCAGAGAATAAGGTTGCTTTTGTGCTGCAGTAGTTTATTATAGACAAGCAAGAAGGCATGTGCACTGACTGCTTTGTAAATCACACAAAGTGCCAAGTCGAGTGCTGGAGAATCAAAGATATTTCGATTGCAAGCGCTTGTCGATTGCCAAGACTCAGTAAGGTGGTTGTGCATGTGGTGCAGACAGACACCTGCAAAATGCACACCACCAACATCTTTCTCACTCCCCTTACCTTCCATTTATATGTGTACCGTTCACTTGCCTTTTCATGCATCATGCTTAAGAAGAATAATAATTTGGGTTGATCATACAACCTTACAGCACAGAAAGAGGCCATTCGACCCATCGCATCTATGCTGGATATTTATATTTATAATGGACCAAATCTTCCTTGAAATACAACTTTATTAATGTGCAAATCAGCCAGCAAGTTCAGGGGATGAAGAGATATGCCGTGAGTTGTGAATCTCCAGAACTTGATGCTCGATTTACGCCGCTCCTCCGTTTGCTTCACACAAACGGCATCTCGCCCTCAACATAAGAACATGAGAAGTAGGAGCAGGAGTAGGCCATACGGCCCCTCAAGCCTGCTCCACCATTCAGATCATGGCTGATCTTGCCAGCAGTGGCCACATCCCATGAATGAATAAAAAAAATTTTGACCCTGTGTTCTCGACTCTCCAGCCAGGGGAAACAGCCTCTCAGCATCTACCCTGTCAAGCTCTAAAAATTTTCTGTGTTTCAATTAGATCACCTCTCATTCTTCTAAACTCCAGAGAATATAAGCCCATTCTACTCAATCTCGCCTCATAGGATACCCCTCTGATTCCAGGAATCAATCTAGTGAACCTTCATTGCACCCCCTCTAAGGTAAACATATCCTTCCTTAGGTAAGGAGACCATTTAAGGGGAAACTTATGTTCTTATGAAACTACAGCACAGAAACAGGCCATTCGGCCCAACTGGTCTATGTCGGTGTTTATGCTCCACACGAGCCTCCTCCTTCCCTACTTCATCTAACCCTATCAGGATACCCTTCTATTCCTTTCTCCCACATGTCCTTCTCTAGTTGCCCCTTAAATGCATCTATGCTACTCACCTCAACTACTCCTTATGGTAGCGCGTTCCACATTCTTACCACTCTTTGGGCAAAGAAGTTTCTCCTGAATTCCCTGTTGGATTTATTAGTGACTATTTCATATTTATCACCTCTAGTTTTGGACACCCCCACATGTGGACACATTTTCTCTACTTCTACCCTATCAAACCCTTTCATTATCTTAAAGATCTCTATCACGTCACCTCTCAGCCTTCTCATTTCTAGAGAAAAGGGCCCCAGCCTGTTCAGCCTTTCCTGATAGTTATAATCTCTCAATTCTGGTATCATCCTTGTGAATCTTTTTGCACCTTCTCCAATACCTCTACATCATTTTTATAATATGGAGACCAAAACTGTGCACAGTACTCCAAGTGTGGTCTAACCAAGGTTCTGTACAAGTTTAACATAAATTCTTTGCTTTTCAATTCTATCCCTCTAGAAATGAACCCCGGTGCTTGATTTGCCTTTTTTATGGCCTTATTAACCTGTGTTGCTACTTTTAGCGATGGTGTAGGTTGTCAATCTCTGCATCCCCACTGGCTCCGAGAAGTTCCGCTAATATATTGCAGCAGCCTGGAGCCCTGCCCAGCTTCATACTTGTAATTGCTTTCACGACTTCCTCTCCATGATGGCACAGACACTGAAATGCTTGGATCGGGTACGTCCATGGAGGCTGCCTGGGACAACACCTCAGAAGGAGGGGTGAGGGAGTCGTTAAGTAGGTCACTGAAGTATTCTCTCCATCATTTAATCAGTGTGTCTTGATTCACCAGCTGGAATCCATCTGAGGCTTTTAGAGGAGAAGAAATACGATGGGGGTGGGGGATGTCTCAGACTTTTAAGAAAGAAAGGACTTGCATTTCTATAGCGCCTTTCATGACCTCAGGACATCCCAAAGTGCTTTACAGCCAATGAAGTACTTTTTTGAAGTTTAGTCACTGTTGTAATATATGAAACGTGGCAGCCAATTTGCACACAGCAAGGTCCCACAAACAGCAATGTGATAATAACCAGATAATCTGTTTTTTTTTAAGTGATGTTGGTTGAGGGATAAACACCGGGGAGAACTCCTCTACTCTTCTTCAAAATAGTGTCATGGGATCTTTTATGGGACCTGAGAGGGCAAACGTTGTAAATGCATCTCTGATTGCATTATTTATCAGCCCTCGCTCTTTGATCGTTCCTTATCGTTCGCCTTCTGAGCCAGTTAAGTTCACTGGAGTGAGCCATGTTCCCTGAAAAGAAACAACAAACTGATCAAGACCTTCGATCCAGACCTTCAAAGCATCCTACGCACTCTCATCCCACGTACTCCCCGCGTGGGAGACTTCTACTGCCTCCCAAAGATACACAAAGCCAACACACCTGGACGTCCTTTCGTATCAGGCAACGGAACCCTGTGTGAGAACCTCTCTGGATACATCGAGGGCATCCTGAAACCCATCGTACAGGGAACCCCCAGCTTCTGTCGCGACACTACAGACTTCCTACAAAAACTCAGTACCCACGGACCAGTTGAACCAGGAACACTTCTCACCACGATGGACGTCTCGGCACTCTACACCAGTATCCCCCACGATGACGGCATCGCTGCGACAGCATCAATACTCAACACCAACAACAGCCAATCTCCAGACGCCATCCTACAACTCATCCGATTCATCCTGGATCACAATGTCTTCACCTTCGATAACCAGTTCTTTACCCAAACACACGGAACAGCCATGGGGACCAAATTTGCACCCCAATACGCCAACATTTTCATGCACAAGTTCGAGCAGGACTTCTTCACTGCACAGGACCTCCAACCAACGCTATACACCAGATACATCGACGACATTTTCTTTCTATGGACCCACGGCGAAGAATCACTAAAGAGACTACACGATAACATCAACAAGTTCCATCCCACCATCAAGCTCACCATGGACTACTCCTCAGAATCAGTTTCTTTCTTGGACACACGAATCTCCATCAAAGACGGGCACCTCAGCACCTCACTCTACCGCAAGCCCACGGGCAACCTCACGATGCTCCACTTTTCCAGCTTCCACCCTAACCATGTCAAAGAGGCCATCCCCTATGGACAGGGTCTGCTCAGACGAGGAGGAACGCGATGGACACCTACAGACGCTGAAAGACGCCCTAGTAAGAACGGGATATGATGCTCGACTCATCGATTGACAGTTCCGACGGGCCACAGCGAAAAATCGCATAGACCTCCTCAGAAGGCTAACACGGGACGCAACCAACAGAGTACCCTTCGTCGTCCAGTACTTCCCCGGAGCGGAGAAACTACGCCATGTTCTCCGCAGCCTTCAACATGTCATCAATGACGACGAACACCTCGCTATGGCCATCCCCACACCTCCACTACTCGCCTTTAAACAGCCACCCAACCTCAAACAGACTATCGTTCGCAGTAAATTACCCAGCTTTCAGGAGAACAGCGTCCACGACACCACACAACCCTGCCACGGTAACCTCTGCAAGACATGCCAGATCATCGATACAGATACCACCATCACACGAGAGGACACCACCCACCAGGTGCATGGTTCATACTCCTGTGACTCGGCCAACGTTGTCTACCTCATACGTTGCAGGAAAGGATGCCCCAGAGCATGGTACATTGGCGAGACCATGCAGACGCTGCGACAACGGATGAACGGACACCGCGCACCAATCGCCAGACAGGAGGGTTGCCTCCCAGTCGGGGAACACTTCAGCAGTCAGGGACATTCAGCCACCGACCTTCGGGTAAGCGTACTCCAAGGAGGCCTTCGAGACACACGACAACGCAAAATCGTCGAGCAGAAATTGATAGCCAAGTTCCGCACCCATGAGGACGGCCTCAACCGGGATCTTGGGTTCATGTCACGCCACACGTAACCCCACCAGCGAACAAAAGCTATCTGTTTTTAATATAACGGGTCATTTGCTGGCTTTCTCTGCCTTCCGGATGTTTCTGCCTCTCTCTCTCTGTTTTTTTTCTGTTTGTTTGTTTGGTTTTTTTTGTTCACTGTATATTCGGGGGCTCTGTAGGTAACACCTCTCTGTCTGAACACGGTGATTGCCTTGGCAACGGGCAGTTGCAAAGACTATCTGTAATCACCATGTATTGTTCTGTGATTTATAAATGCGTAGGCTTCGAGGAGTTCCTGACATTTACCTGAGGAAGGAGGAAGCCTCCGAAAGCTTGTAAATTTCAAATAAAATCGTTGGACTACAACTTGGTGTTGTAAAATTGTTTACAATTGTGAACCCCAGTCCATCACCGGCATCTCCACACCCTGAAAAGAAGGCAGCGTGCCTTCTTTCAATGATGTCTAGAGTATGTGAGAAAAAACTACTCCTTCTAAGCCAGATTTTGAAGGGTGCTGTTAAATTCCCTTCATCTGAGCTCTTATTTGGAGAAATTGGTGATTCCCAGAGTGAAATTTTTTTTTATTCGTTCCCGGGATGTAGGCATCACTGGCAAGGCCAGCATTTATTGCCCATCCCTAATTGCCCTTGAGAAGGTTGTGGTGAGCCGCCTTCTTGAACCTCTGCAGTCCGTGTGGTGAAGGTTCTCCCACACTGCTGTTAAGTAGGAAGTTCCAGGATTTTAACCCAGTGGTGATGAAGGAACGGCGATATATTTCCAAGTCGAGCTGGTGTGTGACTTGGAGCGAAACGTGCAGGTGGTGTTGTTCCCATGTGCCTGTTGCTCTTGTCCTTTTAGGTGGTGGAGGTCGCGGGTTTGGGAGGTGCTGTCGAAGACCCCTTGGCGAGTTGCTGCAGTGCATCCTGTGGATGGTACACACTGCAGCCGCGGTGTGCTGATGGTGAAGGGAGTGAATGTTTAGGGTGGTGGATGGGGTGCCAATCAAGCGGGCTGCTTTGTCCTGGATGGTGTCGAGCTTCTTGAGTGTTGTTGGAGCTGCACTCATCCAGGCAAGTGGAGAGTATTCCATCACACTCCTGACTTGTGCCTTGTAGATGGTGGAAAGGCTTTGGGGAGTCAGGAGGTGAGTCACTCGGCACAGAATACCCAGCCTCTGACCTGCTCTTGTAGCCACAGTATTTATGTGGCTGGTCCAGTTAAATTTCTGGTCAATGGTGACCCCCAGGATGTTGATTGTGGGGGATTTGGCAATGGTAATGTCGTTGAATGTCAAGGGGAGGTGGTTAGACTCTCTCTTGTTGGAGATGGTCATTGCCTGGCACTTGTCTGGCGCGAATGTTACTTGCCACTTATCAGCCCAAGCTTGGATGTCGTCGAGGTTTTGCTGCATGCGGGCACGGACTGCTTCATTATCTGAGGGGTTGCGAATGGAACTGAACACTGTGCAATCATCAGCGAACATCCCCATTTCTGACCTTATGATGGAGGGAAGGTCATTGATGAAGCAGCTGAAGATGGTTGGGCCTAGGACACTGCCCTGAGGAACACCAATGTCCTGGGGCTGAGATGATTGGCCTCCAACAACCACTACCATCTTCCTTTGTGCTAGGTATGACTCCAGCCACTGGAGAGTTTTCCCCCTGATACCCATTGACTTCAATTTTACTAGGGCTCCTTGGTGCCACACTCGGTCAAATGCTGCCTTGACGTCAAGGGCAGTCACTCTCACCTCACCTCTGGAATTCAGCTCTTTTGTCCATGTTTGGACCAAGGCTGTAATGAGGTCTGGAGCCGAGTAGTCCTGGCGGAACCCAAACTGAGCATCGGTGAGCAGGTTATTGGTGAGTAAGTGCCGCTTGATAGCACTGTCGACGACACCTTCCATCACTTTGCTGATGATTGAGAGTAGACTGATGGGCCGGTAATTGGCCAGATTGGATTTGTCCTGCTTTTTGTGGACAGGACATACCTGGGCAATTGTCCACATTGTCGGGTAGATGCCAGGGTTGTAGCTGTACTGGAACAGTTTGGCTAGTGGCGCGGGTAGTTCTGGAGCACAAGACTTCAGCACTACAGCCGGGATGTTGTCAGGGCCCATAGCCTTTGTTGTATCCAGTGCACTCAGCCGTTTCTTGATATCATGTGGAGTGAATCGAATTGGCTGAAGACTGGCTTCTGTGATGGTGGGCTGGAGGCCCATTTTGAAGTGAAACGATTGTCACTTGAAATTGAACTGAAAATTCCCTTCTCCCTATCCCTGTAACCTCCTCCAGCCCTACAACCCTCCGAGATCTCTGCGCTCCTCCAATTCTGGCCTGATGCGCATCCCCAATTTCCATCGTCCTATCATTGACGACTGTATCTTCAGCTGCCTAGGCCCTAAGCTCTCGAATTCCCTCCCTAAACCTCTCTGCCTCTCTACCTCTGCGTCTTCCTTTAAGACCCTCCTTAAAACTTCCCTCTTTGACCAAGCTTTGGGTCACCTGTCCTCATATCTCCTTATTTGGCTCGGAGTCAAATTTTTGTCTGATTACGTTTATGTCTGATTAGGATTACGTTTTACTACATTAAAGGCACTATATAAATGCAAGTTTTTGTTGTTGTTGTTCTATGACGAGGGATTTGAAGACCCTGCTAAACCTGACACAACACGAGGCTGAAATGCCCAAATTTGACATGAAAGTTGTCCAGTTTACAGAAGTGGGCCTTTTTGACCTGTTGCTTTCTTAGTTGGAGTTTCCTTTAGGTGTGGACGATTGGGCAACACTGCAGGTCTGTGATCAGAGTCAGATCCTAGACACAAGACTCTGCAATGCCTGAACATTTTTCACCTGGTCCCTACCAGATCGTGGTCAATTTCCTTTTCTCTTTTTGGTTGTCCCATCATTCGACCACCATGTCATTCCTTTCTTCTGGAATACCACGGTGTGGAGGAGTGTTTCCCTCAAGTGGAGGATGAGGGGGGGAAATCTCTTCTTGGGGAAACACAGCGGGAGAGTTTGCCCCGAATAATGTGGAATAAGGCGTTGTGAACCAACTGTGACTAGGAGAGGGAAAACTCTGATTCCAAACTGGGGTTGGATAGAGCTCGCTCGGCCTTCTCAAGTGAGTCTGAGTAGGAAAAGGAGAACTCTGGGCTGGATGGGTCCATCGGCCTTGATGGTATCCAATGCTTGACAACCATGGATCTAGCACATCAGCCCAACAAGTTGACTGGGAAATCTCTTGCCCATTTGATTGACGGGCATTTATTGCCCATCCCTAATTGCCCTTGAGAAGGTGGTGGTGGGCCTTCTTCTTGAACCGCTGCAGTCCGTGTGATGAAGGCGCTCCCACAGTGCTGTTCGGTAGGGAGTTCCAAGATTTTGACCCAGCAACGATGAAGGAATGGCCAATATATGTCCAAGTGGAGATAATGTGTGTGACTTGAAAGGGGAACTTGGAGGAGGTGGTGTTCCCATGCACCTGCTGCCCTTGTCCTTCTCGGTGGTGGAGGTCACGGGTTTGGGAGGCGCTGTCGAAGAAGCCTTGGCGAGTTGGTGCAGTGCATCCTGTTGATAGTACACACTGCAGTCACAGTGCGCCAGTGGTGGATGGAGTCGGTGTTTAAGGTGGTGGATGGGCTGCCAATCGAGCTGACTGCTTTGTCCAGGATGGTGTCGAGTTTCTCGAGTGTTGTTGCAGCTGAGTGGAGAGTATTCCATAAAATCTAAATGACGCTCTCTTGACTGGTCTCAACATGCTGAGAGAGACAATCCCTGAGGCAGGGATTTACAGGCCTCAAAAGCTGTCCAAAGTTCTACTGTTGCAGAATTCGAAGAACATGTTGAGGGAATGCCCAGCAGCCTGTAGTAGTCCTGGATTAGTCCACCGTCTCTCGAGCTGATGCCATATCTGGGCTGTCGGAATCTTTGCACAAGTGACAAGAGAGTTGCCAGAAAGCAGGAAAGTCCAGACGATCAGCACACTACCAGACACAGAGCCACTGCAGTGCACATCACAAGGAGGTCCAGGTACACCAGAATCCAAGCCGGTGGGGAGGGAGTGGATGTTTAAGGTGATGGATGGGCTGCTGATCATTTAATTGACATTATTTCTCACCATATCATTGGGATAAGATAGGACGTGTGGTAATTCTGGTTGTTGTTCTTCAATGGTCAATATGGCGCATGGATAGTAATCAGGAATGGGAACAGTAGGTAATCCCCCTCACGCCCCTTCACCCCCCCCCCCCTGTCCTTGACCTGGGAATACTGGCCCAGTTGTATTGCTCCCAGTTCTCTTCCTCTCCCCTGCCAGCTGGGATCAGGTAACTCAGCACAAACCAGAAATGTGGATGCTCAGTCATTGAATATATTCAAGACTGAGATCGATAGATTTTTGGACTCTAGAGGAATCAAGGGATATGGGGATTGGGCAGGAAAGTAGAGTTGAGATCGAAGATCAGCCATGATCTGATTGAATAGCGGAGCAGGCTCGAGGGGCCCTGTGGCCTACTCCTGCTCCTATTTCTTATGTTCTTATATCTTTTCAATTCAGGCTGCATTTTGTGAAGAATTAGAGGCAAAATGTTATGATAATAGGTGGTGGTTGCGCAGCAGACTGGGAAAATCCCGGTAATAGGCCCAGTTCCTAGTCTGTACTGGGATTGAGCAGGCAGATCTGTGCTGTGCTCACTGGAGAGCCACATTCAGACCTCAAAACTCATTTAAGTTTACATGGCCAGCAGTTTCCTGAGGTTTTCTACCAGTACTTAAGGCCCCCAAGAATGGTCACAGTTGAAGGACCATCCTCGAGCTGGTTTTGTATTGTTTCACACATAATCACGATTTTTTAAATTTTCAGGTCCCGATTTTGTGTTTGTTGGCTGTATTTGTTTTTTCTTTAGTTTTTATTGTTGGCATTTTGACTTTTTTGAGGGGGGAGATTTGCTCATTTTTTTCGCTTTGCGCCATTTTTCGGGCCAGATTTTGAGTATCTCCACTAAGCGAGGAAATTTCTTGGAGCTGCTCCCTCTCCCGCTCCGGCAGTGCGACTGCGAGTGAGACAGGTATGGGGATTCAGGAGGTAGTATTGCAGGAGCCTCAGTCCCTGCGCTTGTCCAATAGATTCAAGGTTCTTGCAACCCTTCTGGATGAGTGCGGGGGCTGTGGGGAGGACAAGCAAACTGACCACGGTACCGTGGTACAGGAAGCCGTTCAAGTGGGGGGAGTAAAAAGGAAGGTGGTTGTAGTAGGCGACAGTATAGTTAGAGGGATAGACACTGTTCTCTGCAGCCAGGAGCATGAGTCCCAAAGGTATTGCCTACCCGGAGCCAGGATTAAGGACATCTCCTCCGGGCTGGAGAAGAACTTGGAATGGGAGGGGGAGAATCCAATTGTTGTGGTCCACGTAGGTACCAATGACATAGGTAGGACTAAGAAAAAGGTTCTGCTGAGAGAGTTTGAGCAGCTAGGGACTAAATTAAAAAGCAGAACCAAAAAGGTAATAATCTCTGGATTATTACCTGCGCCACGAGCAAATTGGCATAAGGTTAGTAGGATCAGCGAGATGAACGCGTGGCTCAAAGATTGGTGGAGAGATGTGGGTTTCGATTCGTGGGGCACTGGCACCAGTACTGGGGAAAGAGAGAGCTGTTCCGTTGGGACGGACTACACCTGAACCATGCTGGGACCAGAGTTCTAGCGAATCGAATGATTAGGGAGGTAGATAGGGCTTTAAACTAAATAAGGGAGGGGAGGATCCCGGTGGAGAGAAATCTAGAATGCTAAAGAGAAAAGACAAGGAAGCAGTGCAGGAAAGTGATTGGGGTAAGGATAACCAGATTGTGTCAGGAAGGGACAGAGCGTACAAACAAAAGAGTGCACTAACAAATAGGGTCCGGGTAAGAAAAAATGGTAATAAGTCAAATAGGGCCATAGTACAAAAAATGTTGAGATATCTAAAAATGTTAAAAAGACAAATCTAAAGGCACTGTTTCTGAATGCATGAAGCATTTGTAATAAGGTAGACAAATTAACAACACAAATAGATGTAAACGGATACAATATAATTGCAATTACAGAGACATGGTTGCAGGGTGACCAAGGCTGGGAGCTGAATATCCAAAGGTATTCGATATTTAGGAAGGACAGGCAAAAAGGAAAACGAGGTGGGATGGCATTGTTAGTAAAGGATGAAATCAGAGCAATAGTGAGAGAGGATATTGGCTCAGAAAATCAAGATGTAGAATCAGTCTGGGTGGAGTTAAGAAGCACCAAGGGGCAGAAAACACTGGTGGGAGTTGCCCATAGGCCTCCAAACAGTAGTGGTAATGTAGGGGATCGCATCAAACAGGAAATTAGAGATGCATGTAACCAGGGTACTACAGTAATCATGGGTGACTTTAATCTACATATAGACTGGCCAAACAAAATTAGCAATAATACTGTGGAGGATGAATTCTTGGAATGTGTACAAGATGGTTTTTTAGACCAATACGTTGAGGAGCCAACTAGGGAACAGGCTATCCTAGATTGGGCATTGTGCAATGAGAAGGGGTTAATTAATAATCTTGTTGCGCGGGGTCCTTTAGGGAAGAGTGATCATAACATGATAGAATTCTTCCTTTAAATGGAAAATGAAGTAGTCCAATCTGAAACTAGGGTTCTAAATCTAAACAAAGGAAACTACGAAGCTATGAGGAGTGAGTTGGCTATGATAGATTGGGAAACTTCCTTAAAAGGTATGACGGTGGGTACGCAATGGCTAACTTTTAAGGAACGAATGCATGAATTGCAATAGTTATACATTTCTTTTTGGTGCAAAAACATAAAAGGAAAAGTGGCCCCACTATGGCTAACAAAAGAAATTAAGGATAGTATTAGATCCAAAGAGGAGTCATATAAAGTTGCCAGAAAAAGTAGCAAGCCTGAGGATTGAGAGCAGTTTAGAATTCAGCAAAAAAGGACCAAGAGATTGATTAAGAGGGGAAAAATAGAATATGAGAATAAACTTGCAAGGAACATAAAAGTGGACTGTAAAAGCTTCTACAAGTATATAAAAAGAAAAAGATTAGTGAAGACAAATGTAGGTCCCTTACAGTCAGAAACGGGAGAATTTATAATGAGGAACAAGGAAATGGCAGAGCAATTAAACAAATACTTTGGTTCTGTCTTTGCAGAAGAGGACACTAATAACTTCCCAGAAATGCTAGGAAACCAAGGGACTAGTGAGAGGGAGGAATTAAAGGAAATTAGCATTAGTAAAAAAATAGTGCTGAAGAAATTAATGGGATTGAAAGCCGATAAATCCCCAGGGCCTGATAATCTGCATCCCAGAGTATTAAAAGAGGTAGCCATGAAAATAGTGGATGCATTAGTTGTCATATTCCAAAATTCTATAGATTATGGAACAGTTCCTACAGATTGGAGGGTGGCAAATGTAACCCCACTATTTAAAAAAGGAGGGAGAGAGAAAACAGGGAACTACAGACCAGTTAGCCTAACATCAGTAGTAAGGAAAATGCTGGAGTCTATTATAATGGATGTGATAACAGGACATTTAGAAAATATCAACGGGATTAGACAAAGTCAACATGGATTTATGAAAGGGAAATCATGCTTGACAAACCTACTGGAGTTTTTTGAGGATGTAACTGGTAGAATAGATAAGGGAGAACCAGTGGATGTGGTTTATTTGGATTTTCAGAAGGGCTTTGATAAAGTCCTACATAAGAGGTTAGTGTGCAAAATTAAAGCACATGGGATTGGTGGTAATATACTGGCATGGACTGAAAATTGGTTAACAGACAGGAAACAGAGAGTAGGAATAAATGGGTCTTTTTCGGAGTGGCAGGGGTGACTAGTGGGGTACCGCAGGGATCAGTGCTTGGGCTCCAGCTATTCATAATATATATCAATGATTTGGTTGAGGGAACCAAATGTAATATTTCCAAGTTTGTTGACGACAAAACTAGGTGGGATTGTGATTTATGAGTAGGATGCAAAGAGGCTTCAAGGCGATTTAGACAAGTTGAGTGAGTGGGCAAATACATGGCAGATGCAGTACAACGTGGATAAATGTGAAGTTATCCACTTCGGAAGGAAAAACAGAAAGGCAGAGTATTATTTCAATGGTGATAGATTGGGAAATGTTGATGTACAAAGGGACCTGGGTGTCCTTGTACACAAGTCACTGAAAGCAAACATGCAGGTGCAGCAAGCAGTTAGGAAGGCATAGGGTAAGTTGGCCTTCATTGCAAGAGGATTTGAGTTGGGGAGCAAAGATGTCTTATTGCAGTTATACAGGGCCTTGGTGAGACCACACCTGGAGTATTTTGTGCAGTTTTGGTCTCCTTACCTAAGAAAGGGTATACTTGCCATAGATGGAGTGCAGCGAATGTTCACCGGACTGATCCCTGGGATGGCAGGACTGTCATATGAGGAGAGATTGGGTCGACTAGGCCTGTATTCACTCAAGTTTAGAAGAATGAGAAGGGATCTCATTGAACATATAAAATTCTGACAGGGATAGACAGATTGGATGCAGGGAGGATGTTTCCCCTGGCTGAGGGGTCCAGAACGAGGGGTCACAGTCTCAGGATACGGGGTAGGACATTTAGGACTGAGATGAGGAGAAATTTCTTCACTTAAAGGGTGGTGAACCTGTGGAATTCTCTACCACAGAAGGCTGTGGAGGCCAAGTCACTGAATATATTGAAGAAGGAACTAGATAGATTTCAAGATACAAAAGGGGTATGGGGAGAGAGCGGGAATATGGTATTGAGATAGAGGATCAGCCATGATCATATTGAATGGTGGAGCAGGCTCGAAGGGCCGAATGGCCTACTCCTGCTCCTATTTTCTATATTTCTATGTTTAACTTTCAAAAGGGAATTGGATATATACTTGAAAAGGAAATCAATAGCAGGGCTATTGGGGGAGAGCAGGGGTGTGGGGCTAATTGGATAGCTCTTTCAAAGAGCCGGCACAGGCATGATGGACCAAATGGCCTCCTTCTGTACTGTATGATCCTATGAATATGTTTAACTTTGCAAATTAGCCTCTTTTCTTGAGATTTATTGGTGGCGGGTGTACGGGGGGGTGTGCGTGGGTAGGACCATTGAGCAAGTTGCTTTATCGTCACATTGTGACTTTTGGTCGCAAACAAATATGGTATTAATTTCGAGTATACCTCATCAGAGAGATCACAATTATATAGAAAATTACTTTTTATGTCATAGCAAACGGTGACATTGAAATTCTGTTCGATGTAAGTTTAGAGATTTAACTTAGAAAGACATTGATTCCGCAGCCGGTCAGTTCAAGCCTGGGAACCGGCAGAAGGCTTTAATTGTGTTCGAGTCTTTGGAGATACCTCCTATTGTTCATGTCTGCACGGCTACCGAAATATCGCAATCCCACAGAGCATAGGAAAAGTTTACTAGAACACTACCCACCCGCCTTCTGAAAGTTTATTGCGTGACGAAGGGTTAAAAATAGGATATAAATTCTGCTCCTCTTACCCTGCGCACATCGGAAGCTCGTATTGCAAAATTGCATTGTCCCTTTCTGTAATTTTTGGTCTGGTCATTTTAATGGTTGGAAAACGTATAGTCTGGGTGTTTGCAATTTTTTTAGGTGGCCCTGGCGGATGCCTGATTCGATCCTGAAATGAGGGTCCTCAACCTGTTTCAGGACCCGTTTGCTAAATTCGTTAAGACTAATTGGAGCTTGCACTGCACAAGCTCTGATTAATGTTTCCAGATCTACAGCGGCCTAACGACAACAACTTTTATTTATATGGTGCCTTTGATGTACTAAAACGTCCCGAGGCGTTTCACAGGAGCGTTAACAAACTAAATTTGATACTGAGCCTCATAAGGAGATATTAGGACAGGTGGCTAAAGCTTGGTCAAAGAGGTAGGTTTTAAGGAGCCTCTTTAAGGAGGAGAGAGAGAGGTAGAGAAGCAGAGAGGTTTAGGGAGGGAATTCTAGAGTTTAGGGCCTAGACGGATGAAGGCACAGCCGCCAATATGGAGTGATGAAAATTGGGGATGCGCAAGAGGCCAGCATTGAAAGAGCGCAGAGATCTTGGAGGGTTGTACGGCTGGAGGACGTTACAGAGATGGGGAGAGGGCGAGGCCATGGAGGGATTTGAACACAAGGATAAGAATTTTAAATTGGAGGCGCAGAATGTTATTGAGAGTTTAAAATAAGGGACAAAAAAAATTAGATGATCTTGCTCTGTGGCTAAAAAGAATTGTAACATATTCCTTCTGAAGGACAACTTTATCAGCACAAACTCATTCTTATGTAGGTGGGACGTGACCTTTTACTGGGACCATCCTGTACGTGGGCTGCGTATGTTTACAAACTCAGAGATGGTTGTGAAGTGAAAAAGTGCATTTGACTAATATTTGGTCTAAATACCAAGTATAGCTGAATGCAGAGTCTGTTGACATTGGATCAGCTAACTTGCTTTCTATTATTTATGGATCCTATTGCCCCAACAATGTGGCAATGGAACTGAGCAGCACCTACTGATCCTCAAGGAATTCATCAACTTTACTGGTGACGAAACTCACATTTGTCCGTCCCAAGGACCAGGGGGATTGGTTACACTTGAATGATAAATAAGAACACTTACTCATCATTATCTTCCAGGTGGAGGCCATGGTCAAAAGCAAAATACTGCAGATGCTGGAAATCTGAAATAAAAACAGAAAATGCTGGAAATACTCAGCCAGTCAGGCAGCATCTGTGGAGAAAGAAACAGAGTTAACGTTTCAGGTCGCTGACCCTTCATCAGAGGTCATGGTTAGTCAGGGAACCATGGAGACTTTCGATATGTTAGTCGTCAATGTGACACTATCTCAATGTAGACTATGATGTAAGCCAGACAATAGAAAAAGCAGAATAATACTGCAAGTACTCAATGGGATGTTTTATTTAAAGAGGAAGCCCATTCATTCATCCAAACTTAGTCAAATTTTAGATATTTCTAAATAAATTCAAATCTACCCAGCAACAACAACAACAACTTGCATTTATAAAGCCCCTTTAACGTAGTAAAACATCCCAAGGCGCTTCACAGGACCGTTATCTGACAAAATTTGACACCGAGCCACATAAGGAGATATTAGGATAGGTGGCCAAAAGCTTGGTCAAAGAGGTAGGTTTTAAGGAGCATCTTAAAGGAGGAGAGAGAGGTAGAGAGGTTTAGGGAGGGAATTCCAGAGCTTGGGGCCTAGGCATCTGAAGGCCAATTTAGGTCAGTGAGCACAGGGGGTGATGGGTGAACTAGCAACTATCAAAGGGCAGCAGGTTGCCTTAATGCTGTTGGGGATGGGGGGAATGGTTTAAACAAGGCCAAACTCCAGCCATTTCTCCTCTCTCTCTCCCCCAAGAAACAGTACAGCCATTTCAAGATGCAGCTTTGCAGGTCTTGTTCCAGGAGGAGTAGGCCAGATGAAAGGTCCTTTTTGGCATTGAGAGGCATTTTGCTATGAAATGCAGTGTGAGATTGGCATTGATGGAGCTGGCAGAAAGGGTAAATGCTATTTCCCCTGTCCATAGATCATGGGAGCAAGTCTTGGAACCATAGAGTTATACGGCACAGAAGGAGGCCATTCGGCCCTTCGTGCCTGTGCCGGCTTTTTGAAAGAGCTATCCAATTGGTCCCACTCCCCTGCTCTTTCCCCATAGGCCTGCAAATTTGTCCTTTTCAGGTATTTAACCGATCACCTTTTGAAAGTTACTATTGAATCTGCTTCCACCATCCTTTTCAGACAGTGCATTCCAGATCATAACAACTCACCGGTTAATTTTTTTTACAGGACTTCAAAAGGCTTCCCAAGGTGAGTATCATCACTCCTTGCCAAATTTCACAACATTGCCTCACAACTCAGGCCTCACCATAAGCTTGCTACAACACAGGAGGAGAATAACCAGCACCCTGGCAGCTGGTCACCTACTTCCAAAATACATGCCAGTGTTTTTGCTGGCTACTCTGTATTGCCAACACCATCGCCTTGTAGCCAGTGAAATGTGGCAAGGAGTAAAGAGCAGGCACACTGTGAACTCAGAGACTCACATAAGGTGGCAACTGGGCTGTAGGCTAGATGACACACGTCAGTTTTTAAAACCAAAGTCCCTCTTCTATCCACTTGCAGCAGATGTCCCCTTCTCCTTTGCAGGACATTTAGTACCTGGGGAAAGGAAGACGATGCCCAGGGATCCACATGGGAAAGCCCGGCTGCTGATCCCGGCATTCAAACGAGTTCTGGGAGTTAAAAGATCCCCATGGCCTCTTTTTTTGAACTGAAATTAGTCATCAGAGACGACATGAGATTCACATTTCCAAAATAGGCATTCCGAGCACGTAGCCTCGCCTTCCAACAGCACATAGCGGGAGATCACAGGTGTGCTCACCATGATTTTCTCACACTGACTTTAGGTGTCAGCTGTGGCTCAGTGGGTAGCAATTCTTGCTTTACTGAGTTTATGAATAGTTGTGGGTTCAATTCCTACTCCAAGGTGACTTGCACACAAAGTCCAGGCTGACACTCTCAGTGCAATAACTGAGGGAGCGCTGCACTGTCAGAGGTGCTGTCTTTTGGATGAGATGTTAAACCGAGGCCCTGTCTGCCCTCTCGGCTGGATATACAAAGATCCCATGGCACTATTTTGAAGAAGAGCAGGAGAGTTCTCCCCGGTGTCTTGGCCAATATTTATCCCTCAACCAACATCACTAAAAACAGATTCTCGTCATTATCACATTGCTGTTTGTGGGAACTTGTTGTGCCCAAATTGGCTGCCACGATTCCTACATTACAATAGTGACTACACTTCAAAAATACTTCATTGATTGTAAATTGTCCTGAGGTCGTGAAAGACGCTATATAAATTCAAGTCTTTCTTTAACCGTTTGTGAGCTTACTCCTTGTGATTTTCCATCCATAACCGGAAAATCATGGGAAATGTGGTCCCAATTTCCCAATTGGTGCTCCCAGCAGGGGAGGCATCGTGCTGGGAACGTAGGTTCAGAAAACCTATCCTGTGATGCTTGCTTGAAGCAGACAAATAAATTGTTGCTTCTATCATCATTTTTTATGGCTATGACTGCATGGACTGTTCTGATTGTGGTTGTTAGGGAACATGTTTTGTCGTCGAGAAGCCTTTGTGAAAGGCCAAGGTCTCTGAGTTGAAGACAGTGCTAAAAACTGATAAGAGTAGGAAAGAAATAATTAGTGCATGGTTTCCTTTATCGTATGGGGTGAAAGTGAGGCAGCTATCGGCAGTCAAACAATGAGCATGTTCTTTCATGCTCGTCTGTGGAGTAAAATAGTTTTGTGAAAATGGTATCTCGTGGGCTCGACAATGCGCCCTGTGATGTAACAATAACTTATCAATAACGTAAATGACAGTTGATACACCACACTGATTCCGACTGGCAGAATGTGCAAGACTGAACACCAAAACATTATGTGAATTTTTCTTACAGTCTGTGGGAGGGAAGCCTCCAGGCTAAGCACCAGATAGCCTCAAGGCCTCCTATGTTATTTAATTAACAGGGTTCTTTTGTTTAGGAAGCTTTACTTGACTCTAACTTTCACATGCAAAGTATATTAACATCTCAGATAGGCACAGAAACCTACATAAAAATGCAGGCCCTTTTGTTGAAATATCCCCTACTGTATTTTACAGGCTGTCACTACTTGGCCTACTCAGTTTGCATAATATTATGTTACGTTAAAAGTATGCCAAAGTGAATGCAGGACTTTCATTTTTCAGATTGTTTCCACCCAAATAACACCACTTATTGCTGCCCTTTTGAAAGGTCAAAGGAGAGATATCTGAACTGCACACATTGAGCGCGAAAGTATGATTGCTTTGATCTTTGAGGCCAACTTGGCTTCAGACTGCCGGTGAAGACTGCTCCGACAGCTCTTTGTCATAAGAAAAGCCATTTTAGTGATTTTGTTTAAAAAATAAAATACAGCACCTGATAACACAATCTTATTTTTTTGGATATTAGTGGGGGAAAAAAATCTGCCAGCTCAAGGTGACGGGAAAAAGAAGGAAAACAAAGAGAGAAAATTTCATGCAAATGATTTCAAGAATTGTATGAAACAATTCTGGCTCAGTGTAGACAGATTGGGGTAATTTTAATTTTGGACGGTGGTGTAAAACTGGGGATATGGAATTAACCGCCTGTTACACACACTGCCCCCATTTTCCTTTCCATTGACGTCAATGGACGACCAATTCGATATTGCTCGTTTTACACCATTGCACAAAGTTAAATTACCCCCATTGGACTGTGGGTACACAGAGGACTTAGCCCACACACCAAGAGGTTGTTTTAATTGCATTCAATCTCATGTTTTCTTCTGATAATCAAAGGCTTAGGAGGAGAATGATATTGGGGGTAGATCTTGACTTTGTGCGATAGTGTAAAATGGGCTATCACCCGTTTTACATCAGGAAATAAAATTGGGGAGAGATGTGAAACGGGCTGTCGACTCGCTATCACCCAACTTACACCATCGACCAAAGACAAAATCCCCCCCAAACCTTTTTTTTTCTTCTGAATTTTAAAAAAAATTTGGGATTAACCTTCTCGTACAAACATACAAAAAAGGGACAGGAAAAGACTGACTTGTTCATCCAACCTGTCCCATCCAGGCATGGTACAGCTCCCCACCCCCCCGACACACCCGTTCCCCAGCACCGCCCCCACCAACCCCTCCAACCCCCAACCCTCCCATCATGGACATCCCCTCCCCGCACCCCCCCCACCGACACCCTCTCCCCCTTGGGTCCCACAAGTTCCTGGGAGTGACAAAAAAAACACAGACTAAAAAACCTTCACTCAATCTAGAAAAAAAGCTCTGGAAAATTCCTCCCTGACCCACCCCCCTCAGGCAATCACGCAAGTTCCAGGAGACCGTTGTGGCAGGAGCCTCTAGTCACAGCTAACCTGACCTTATTGTCAGAATTTCAAAAACTATACCATAGAGACTAGCATTGCCCAAATTTTTATGTCAATTGGTTTGTTACCTCACAGATATTTGTAGTATGGATGGTCACAGTTTGGTAAATAGTAACATAGGTGTAGGTATTTGGAGGCTTACCGGTGTGAACTGGGTGCCAGGAGCAATCGAAATTGGGCCTCGGGCCTGATTTAATTTAATCCATGAAAAATCCATTTTTTAAAATGTTTTGGGCCAGTTACATGTGGGCGGAACATTCATGTCACGAGCTCCACCCATGTGTCCCTTAAAATAGCAATCGGGGTTTAAACAACATCATCAGGGGGAGTGAGGCCTGTCGCTGGTTTCAGGCAGGCACCCGATGCTAGGCCTCTGTGATAGTTACAGCGGGTCACATTATCAGGGTTAATGGGTCGGTAAGGCTACCGGCCTCGCTTTTAGGCCCTTACTAATTTTACTTAGTGAAAGTTGCGCCCCCCCTTCCCACCCAGTCCCGGCTCGGCCCCTCCTTACAGTAATAGATGGCCATCAAGAGCTTGGAAGCAATTTAACACTCCTGCCATCTGTATTCTTGAGCCAAGCACCAAACCTGGTGGAGCATCGCTGATCTATACTGTGGTGTTGTTTTACGCTGCAATACTCTGCAGTTACAAACCGCATGACACTTCCAGCTGAAACAAAATTAGCATTTTGAACGCCTAAGTATGTTTAAGTGAGCCTCTAAACATTGAACGGTGCTATGTGTTTCATAACTGATGGGATTAGATGTTCCCTCAACAATATAACGTATCAAAGACGTTGCAAAATCAGTACAAAGATTCTATTCACAACACCAAGTGAGATGACCAATGGAGCTTCTGCTTAAATCCAAAGATGTTTCCTTGCCTCTCCTCATCAGCGACTATAGCGGCCGTGTTATTGATATTTGAACAGTCAGTCAGGCCTACATTTGATACATTGCATTAAACTTTTGTGTCCCTAGCTTGTAGGTTGTTCCCATGTATATACTATACCCTAGTAGTTTTTTTTTTAAAAAGTAAGATTTAAAAGATCATGTCCTGACTGTCTGATTAGAAATACTTTTGCTTGCCTCATGGACTATGACCTTCAAAATCAACATCTGGCCAGTCGTGTCATATGGTTGCAATTTAACAGTTTCAACGAGAAGCTGGAGCACGGATTTAATTAATCTGGACGGATAAAAGGAGGATATGTTATGAACAGCAGCGAGATGTGTGATATGATAAATATTTCCACAAGTGAGGCTGATTGGTTAACTTATGGTGGGCTTTGTCACTCATAAATTATGGTCAGCCTTACAAGTAGGGATATTTATCACATCTCACTGCTTGTCCTGACATACTTTAATTTATGCCACATGTTCAAAATATATTTTTCAAACAAATGCATGTTTTTATGACATTGAAAATGTGGAGTACAGAAAATTAACTCCACTGTTTCCAGTGTGCTACAAAGACTAATTGCTGCTCTCCACCCCCACTCCCAGCGAAACCATTTCCTACACATGATGCTAGATTTTAGGATGCAGCAGGAAAAATAAAAATGTTCACGCATTCTTTCCTTTTTTTTTCTCCCAATGTTCTCGCTTTGCCTCCTCATCTCTCCTGAAGTTCCAAAGTCATGCTGGGGTTTGGCCCTGGGTACTGATGAGGTCTTCCCAGAAGCTTATCTAAGTGGGCCTTCCTCATGTTTGAAGTTCCTCTCACCTGATGGCACCAGCTGCAGTTCAGTGGGTTGCACCCTCACCTCTGAGTCCAAAGGTTATAGGTTCAAGAACCACTCTAGAGACTTGAGCACAAAATCTAGGCTGACACTCCCAGTGCAATACTGAGGGAGTGCTGCACTGTTGGTAGCACCATCTTTTGGATGAGGTGTTAAACTGAGGCCCCATCTGCCCCCTCAGGGGACGTAAAAGATCCCATGGTACTATTTCTATACATGTATATAATATATACATGTGAGTATTTTCCTGCTGAATTTGTCTAAGGTTAGAGTTTGTGGATTCTCGGGTCTCTGTTGTGTAGTGGGGGACTGCTGTTCAGCAAGGGCCCTTGAGTATACCTTTTAATTGAAGTGAAATTGGTGGGATTCATTTAATTTGAATTAATTAGTTAAAGGGTAAGTCATGTCAGGACAGCCCAGCCCTGTGTTATGCTCTTCCTGCTCTATGTGGGAAATCAGGGACCCTTCCGGTGTCCCTGACGACCATGTGTGCGGGAAATGTATCCAGCTGCAGCACTGGAGCTGCGGATGGATTCATTAAGGAGCATTCGCGATGCTGAGAACGTCGTGGACAGCAGGTTTAGTGAGATGGTCACACCGCAGGTAAAGGTTGTACAGGCAGGAAGTAATTGGGTGACCACCAGGCAGAGTAAGAGGAGCAGGCAGGCAGTGCAGGGGTCCCCTGTGGCCGTCCCCCTCTCAAACAAATATACCGCTTTGGATATTGTTGAGGGGGATGACTTATCAGGGGAAGGCAGCAGCAGCCAACTTCCTGGCACCAGGGGTAGCTCTGCTGCACAGGCTGGGAGGAAAAAGAGTGGAAGAGCTATAGTGGTAGGGGATTCTATCGTAAGGGGAACAGACAGGCGTTTCTGTGGCCGTAAACGTGACTCCAGGATGGTTTGTTGCCTCCCTGGTGCCAGGGTCATGGATGTCACTGAGCGGCTACAGGGCATTCTCAAGGGGGAGGGGGAGCAGGCAGAGGTCGTGGTCCACATTGGGACCAACGACATAGGTAGGAAGGGAGATGAGGTCCTGCATCAAGAATTTAGGGAGCTAGGTAGCAGATTAAAGAGCAGGACCTCAAAGGTTGTAATCTCTGGATTACTCCCAGTGCCACGGGCTAGTGAGTATAGAAATAGGAGGATAGAACAGATGAATGCGTGGCTAAAGAGTTGGTGCAGGAGGGAGGGTTTCAGTTTCCTGGATCACTGGGCCTGCTTCTGGGGAAGGTGGGACTTGTACAAGTCGGACGGGTTGCACCTGAACCAGAGCGGGACAACTATCCTTGCGGGGAGGTTTGCTAGCACTGTTGGGGGGGGGTTTAAACTAACTTGGCAGGGGGATGGGATACAGAGTGGAGCTACAATAGGGGGTGATGTGCAGCCAAATATAGAGAAAAAAACAAGTCAGCTTGGAAGACAGGGCAAATATGTGAGGGCAAGGCTGGATGGCATCTATTTTAATGCAAGGAGTCTTGCGAATAAGGTGGATGAACTGAAGGTGTTGATAAACACATGGGAGTATGATATTGTTGCTGTCACAGAGACATGGTTGAGGGAGGGGCAAGACTGGCAGCTCAATATTCCGGGGTACAGAATCTTCAGGCGAGACAGAGGGGGAGGTATAAGAGGAGGGGGGGGTCGCAATATTAATTAAAGAATCAATTACTGCCATAAGGAGGGATGATATATTAGCAGGTTCCTCTAATGAGGCCATATGGGTGGAGCTTAAAAACAAAAAGGGGGCAAGCACTTTGATGGGAGTGTACTATAGGTCCCCAAACAGTCAGGGGGAGATAGAGGAACAGATATGTAGGCAAATCTCAGAAAATTGTGCAAATAATAGGGTAATAATAGTGGGGGATTTCAACTTCCCCAATATTAACTGGGATACTCAGAGTGTAAAAGGCTTAGAGGGTACAAAATTCTTAACGTGCATCCAGGAGAGCTTTTTGAGCCAGCATGTAGAAAGTCCTACAAGAGAGGGGGCAGTACTGGACCTAATTCTAGGGAATGTGGCCGGCCAAGTGGAAGAAGTGCTAGTAGGTGAGCACTTTGGTGACAGTGACCATAATTCGGTGAGATTTAAGGTGGTCATGGAAAAGGACAGGGAGGGGCCGGAAATAAAGGTTCTAAATTGGGGGAAGGCCGATTTTAATAGGATAAGGCAGGATCTGGCCAAAATGGACTGGGATCAGCTGCTTGTAGGAAAATCCGCATCGGAGCAATGGGAGTCTTTCAGAAGGGAGATTGAGACCATACAATGGCAACATGTTCCCGTAAAGGTCAAGGGTGGTTCCAAGAACTCCAGGGAACCTTGGATGTCAGGGGATATACGAGAATGGATTAGGAAAAAAAGGAGGGCTTTTGGCAGATACAAAAGGCTAAAGACGGAGGAAGCCCTAGAGGAGTACAAAAAGTGCAGGGGGATACTTAAAAAAGAAATTAGGAGATCAAGGAGGGGCCATGAAATAACACTGGTGAGCAAAATAAAGGAAAATCCTAAGATGTTTTATAAGTATATTAAGGGTAAGAGGATGACTAGGGAAAAAATAGGGCCCATTAGGGACAAAAATGGCAATCTGTGTGTGGAGCCGGCAGATGTAGGAGGGGTTCTAAATGAATTTTTTGCATCTGTTTTCACTATGGAGAAGGACGATGTAGACATAGAAATACGGCAGGGGGACTGTGATATACTCGAACATATTAACATCGAGCGGGAGGAGGTATTGGCGGTTTTAGCAGGCCTAAAAATGGATAAATCCCCAGGCCCGGACGAAATGTATCCCAGGCTACTGTGTGAGGCAAAGGAGGAGATTGCGGGGGCTCTAACACATATATTCAGAACCTCTCTGGCCACAGGGGATGTGCCAGAGGACTGGAGAACCGCTAATGTAGTACCATTATTCAAGAAGGGGAGTAGGGAAAAACCGGGGAACTACAGGCCAGTGAGCCTAACATCAGTGGTAGGAAAATTATTGGAAAAAATTCTGAAGGACAAAATTAGTCTCCACTTGGAGAAGCAAGGATTAATCAGGAATAGTCAACATGGCTTTGTCAAGGGAAGATCATGTCTGACTAATTTGATTGAATTTTTTGAGGGGGTGACTAGGCATGTGGATGAGGGTAACGCAGTGGATGTGGTATACATGGATTTCAGTAAGGCCTTCGATAAAGTCCCCCACAGGAGACTGGTCAAGAAGGTACGAGCCCATGGAATCCAGGGTGCCTTGGCACTTTGGATACAAAACTGGCTTAGTGGCAGAAGGCAGAGGGTGATGGTCGAAGGTTGTTTTTGTGACTGGAAGCCTGTGGCCAGTGGGGTACCACAGGGATCGGTGCTGGGTCCCTTGCTGTTTGTGGTCTACATTAATGACTTGGATATGAATGTAAAAGGTATGATCAGTAAGTTCGCTGATGATACAAAAATTGGTAGGGTGGTAAATAGCGAGGAGGATAGCTTCAGTGTGCAGGACGATATAGATGGGTTGGTCAGATGGGCGGAACAGTGGCAAATGGAATTTAACCCGGAAAAGTGCGAGGTGATGCACTTTGGAGGGACTAACAAGGCAAGGGAATACACAATGAATGGGAGGGCCCTAGGCAAGACAGCGGGTCAGAGGGATCTTGGCGTGCAAGTTCACAGATCCCTGAAGGCGGCGGAACAGGTAGATAAGGTGGTAAAGAAGGCATATGGGATACTTGCCTTTATTAGCCGAGGCATAGAATATAAGAGCAAGGAGGTTATGGTGGAGCTGTATAAAACACTGGTTAGGCCACAGCTGGAGTAATGTGTGCAGTTCTGGTCGCCACACTACAGGAAGGATGTGATCGCTTTGGAGAGGGTGCAGAGGAGATTCACCAGGATGTTACCAGGGCTGGAGCGCTTCAGCTATGAAGAGAGACTGGGAAGATTGGGTTTGTTTTCCTTGGAGCAGAGGAGGCTGAGGGGGGACATGATTGAGGTGTACAAAATTATGAGGGGCACAGATAGGATGGATACTAAGGAGCTTTTTCCCTTCGTTGAGGGTTCTATAACAAGGGGACATAGATTCAAGGTAAAAGGCGGGAGGTTTAGAGGGGATTTGAGAAA
Source organism: Heptranchias perlo (assembly GCF_035084215.1). Taxonomy (NCBI): domain Eukaryota; kingdom Metazoa; phylum Chordata; class Chondrichthyes; order Hexanchiformes; family Hexanchidae; genus Heptranchias; species Heptranchias perlo. The sequence continues at coordinate 116,967,627 of NC_090327.1, read as the reverse complement.
GAACTTTTTCACCCAGAGGGTGGTTGGAGTCTGGAACTCACTGCCTGAAAGGGTTGTGGAGGCAGGAACCCTCACAACATTCAAGAAGCATTTGGATGAGCACTTGAAATGCCATAGCATACAAGGCTACGGACCAAATGCTGGAATATGGGATTAGAGTAGACAGGGCTTGATGGCTGGCACGGACACGATGGGCCGAAGGGCCTCTATCCGTGCTGTATGACTCTATGACTCTATGACTCTATATACATGGTACCGAGATCTACCCGGTGACCTGGCCAATATTTATCCCTCAAACAATAACTAAAACCAATGATCTGGTCATTACCGCATAGCTGTTTGTGGGATCCTGCTGTGCACAAATTGGCTGCCGCCTTTCCTACATTACAACAGTGAGTACACTTCAAAAGTACTTCATTGGCTGTAAAGGGCTTTGGGACGTTCCAAGATTGTGAAAGGCGCGATAGAAATCCAAGTCTTTCTTTTTTCCTTTTTGATGTTGATGCACGTACAAGAAATTTTTGATATTTTCAGATGATAATGCAACATCCCGGCTGTAGTGCTGAAGTCTTGTGCTCCAGAACTAGCTGTGCCTCTAGCCAAGCTGTTCCAGTACAGCTACAACACTGGCATCTACCCGACAATGTGCAAAATTGCCCAGGTATGGCCTGCCCACAAAAAGCAGGACAAATCCAATCCGGCCAATTACCGCCCCATCAGTCTACTCTCAATCATCAGCAAAGTGATGGAAGGTGTTGTCGACAGTGCTATCAAGCGGCACTTACTCACCAATAACCTGCTCACCGATGCTCAGTTTGGGTTCCGCCAGGACCACTCAGCTCCAGACCTCATTACAGCCTTGGTCCAAACATGGACAAAAGAGCTGAATTCCAGATGTGAGGTGAGAGTGACTGCCCTTGACATCAAGCAGCATTTGACCGAGTGTGGCACCAAGGAGCCCTAGTAAAATTGAAGTCAATGGGAATCAGGGGGAAAACACTCCAGTACCTAGCACAAAGGAAGATGGTAATGGTTTTTGGAGGCCAATCATCTCAGCCCCAGGACATTGCTGCAGGAGTTCCTCAGGTCAGTGTCCTGGGTCCAACCATCTTCAGCTGCTTCATCAATGACCTTCTCTCCATCATAAGATCAGAAATGGGGACGTTCACTGATGATTGCACAGTGTTCAATTCCATTCGCAACCCATCAGATAATGAAGCAGTTCTTGCCCGCATGCAGCAAGATCTGGACAACATCCAGGCTTGGGCTGATAAATGGCAAGTAACGTTCGCGCCAGACAAGTGCCAGGCAATGACCATCTCCAACAAGAGAAAGTCTAATCACCTACCCTTGACATTCAACGGCATTACCATCGCCGAATCCCCCACCATCAACATCCTGGTGGTCACCATTGACCAGAAACTTAACTGGACCAACCACATAAATACTGTGGCTATAAGAGCAGGTCAGAGGCTGGGTATTCTGCGGCGAGTGACTCACCTCCTGACTCCCCAAAGCCTTTCCACCATCTACAAGGCACAAGTCAGGAGTGTGATGGAATACTCTCCACTTGCCTGGATGAGTGCAGCTCCAACAACATTCAAGAAGCTCGACACTATCCAGGACAAAGCAGCCCGCTTGATTGGCACCCCATCCACCACCCTAAACATTCTCTCCCTTCACCACCGGCGCACAGTGGCTGCAGTGTGTACCATCCACAGGATGCATTGCAGCAACTCGCCAAGGCTTCTTCGACAGCACCTCCCAAACGTGTGACCTCTACCACCTAGAAGGACAAGAGCAGCAGGTACATGGGAACAACACCACCTGCACGTTCCCCTCCAAGTCACACACCATCCCAACTTGGAAATATATCGCCGTTCCTTCATCATCGCTGGTCAAAATCCTGGAACTCCCTTCCTAACAGCACTGTGGGAGAACCTTCACCACACAGACTGCAACGGTTCAAAAAGGCGGCTCACCACCACCTTCTCAAGGGCAATTAGGGATGGGCAATAAATGCTGGCCTTGCCAGCGACGCCCTCATCCCATGAACGAATAATAAAAAAACTATAACAACTCGCCAAGTTTACGTCCGAAGCACCTCCAAGTTGCCTTGCAACCCCTACGAAAGACAAGAGCAGCAAAATCATGGGAACACCATCACCGCCAAGTTCACCAAGTCACACACCATCCTGACTTGGAAATATATCGGCTGTTCCTTCATCATCGTTGGGTTAAAATCCTGGAACTCCCTACTTTATAGCACTGTGGGAGCACCTTCACCACACGGACTGCAGCGGTTCAAGAAGGCGGCTCACCACCATCTTCTCAAGGGGCACTAGGGGATGGGCAATAAATGCCAGTCTTGCCAGTGACACCCACATCCCGTGAACACATTTTTTTAAAAGCTAGAAGAAGTTTGAGATGATTTTGGGGCTTTCTTGGTGTTATAAAATGGTGCCAGGGGTTATGATAGTTGGCATCCTACTACATGGGGACTAAATATGGCACAAGGAAGAAAGAATACTTGCTGATGGGCTTCAGTGCAACTTTGAGAGGAAGTTCTGACGCATGAAATCCCACATTAATTAGAATTGTGACATCTTTTACTGAGGAAAAATTCAATCAACTTTAAAATGTAAATTTAGATTTTTAAGAGTGCATGCTTTGAATTTAAACATAATCTTAAAGACTTAATACAAGAAAAGATATTTTAGACATCAATTGCTGGAGCCAGTATAAGCTGAGCCTTAAAGTTCCCATTTGAAAGACTAAAGGCCTTTCCACTGTCCTGGCAAGACAGCAGTTGAATTGTTAAGTTTACCTTGGTAAGCTTCAGCTCATCCAAAACTCTGCTGCCCGTATCCTAACTCGCACCAAGTCCCGTTCACCCATCATCCCTGTGCTCAATGACCTACATTGGTTCCCAGTCCAACAAGGCCTCGAATTTAAAATTCTCATCCTTGTGTTCAAATCCCTCCATGGCCTCGCCCCTCCCTATCTCGGTGACCTCCTCCAGCCCTACAACCCTCCGAGATCTCTGCGTTCCTTCAATTCTGGTTTCATGTGCATCCCCAATTTCCTTCACCTCACCATTGGCGGCCGTGCCTTCAGCTGCCCAGGCCCTAAGCTCTGGAATTCTCTCACTGAACCTCTCTGCCTCTCTACCTCTCTCTCCTCCTTTAAGATGCTTCTTAAAACCTACCCCTTTGACTGTCCTATTATCTCCTTTTGTGGCTCGGTGTCAAATTTTGTTTGCTAACGCTCCTGCGAAGCGTCTTGGGATGTTTTACTATGTTAAAGGCGCCATATAAATGCAAGTTGTTGTTGTTGTTTTACAATGTCCATTTGAGTGAGCCAAATAATACAACTGGAGAGTGGAGAAATTAAGTCCACCTCTCTTTCTTTGGACCAGTAGTATTTCATTAGCTGTTCCAAGTCTCTTTGTGTACCATTGAATCAAAGAATCATAGAATCATACAGCCCAGTAAGAGGCCATTCAGCCCATCGTGCCTGTGCCAGCCCTTTGAAAGAGCTACCAATTAGCCCCACACCCCTGCTGTTTCCCCACAGCCCTGCAAATTTTTCCCTTCAAGTATTTATCCAATTCCCTTTTGAAAGCTATTACTGAATCTGCTTGCACCACTCTTTCAGGCAGGGCATTCCAACTCATAACAACTCGCTGCGTAAAAACGAATTTTCCTCATCTCCCCTCTGGCTGTTTTTGCCAATTGACTTAAATCTCTGCCCTCTGGTTAAATTTAAACTTGCTCAACAGCTTTGAGAATAACTAGTGAGGAGATAGGATTTGTGAGCAAGAGCAGAATGTCATCCATGTACAATGCAATCACGTGCTCATGCTTGTCTGCAGGTTTGTGCCCCTGTGAACGCTGATGGTCTGTGCAAGCAGTACTATTGCCAAGACACACAGCATGGTGTCCTGATATAGAGATACCTATTAATTACATTTCCTTCCTAAATTAACTTAGCGAATTGTGCAAAACAAAATGCCTCAAAATATTTAGCTCAATGGTGATTCATGTTTATCACTTGTAAAACTGATGGTCATTAATCAACATTTGAAATAACAGACGTGATTATGTTATCACTTATCAATGCCAAGCTAACTAGTGTGTAATTGCCAAGGACCCGCCTCCATGTCCTTCCATGAAGATTGGAGTCACATTTCGTACTTTCCAGTCTGTTACAGTCTCCCTGTTTTCAATAAGCTGCACAGGATTTTAGCCAGAGCTCCCCTATTTCCTTTTTCACTTCCTCATATACTTGAATACATGCCATCTGGGACTGATCCATTATAAATATTCTAATTTCTCAATAACAATTTCTTTGTTTGCCTCTGTTTTCATTAGATGCTCTGATCCAGACCCAGCCAACTTAATTACAGGATCAAGGATATTAGCATCATAGAATCATAGAATTTTACAGCACAGAAGGAGGCCATTCGGTCCTTCGTGCCTGTGCCGGATCTTTGAAAGAGCTATCCAATTAGTCCCATTATACCCTGCTCTTTCCCCATAGCCCTGCAATTTTCTCCCCTTCAAGTACTATAAACTGCTTTCGTGAATTCTGATGACGATAATTTACTTTAAAAGTCAATTGCCACCTCACTTCCACCATTTCACTCTCCTTTCTTATCCTTGAAAGATCCTACATGTCCTGGAACTCTCCCCCGACTAGGAGGAATTTTATTATTCCCTGGAATACAGCGCAAATCGTCTTTCATCTTTTCTTGCTTGATAGTTTTCTCTCAATTTACTTCTGTGTAGCATCCCATTGCCTCCCAACCTAAAATCCTCAGAACATTTAAAGCAGCTTTTTTATTCCAGCTACATAGGAACAGGAGGAGACCATTCAGCCCCTCGAGCCGGTTCCGCCATTCTATTAGATCATGGCTGATCTGTATCTCAACTGCATGTATCTGCTTTGGTTCCATAACCCTTAATACCCTCACCCAACAAAAATCTCACCTCTCATGAAGGAGCAGAGGATTTTCCGGATGCTGCAGATGCTGGAAATCTGAAATAAAAACAGAAACTGCTGGAAAAACACTCAACAGGTCAGGCAGCATCTGTGGAGAGAGAAACAGAGTTAACGTTTCAGGTCAATGACCTTTCATCAGAACTGGAAGAAGTTAGAGATGAACAGCTTTTAATCAAATACAGATCCACGGTAACGGGGTGGTAATGGGATAAGGAAAGAAAAAATGATGGGTCCAGAAGAGGTGTAAATGGTTACAGTAGAATAGCAGAGGGGGAGAGAAACATGGAAAATCCGAGATCCACTGTTGGTACATGGCGGGCGAGGTGGTCTGTACCTCTGGGGTCTACCCGCCTTTCTTCCAACATGAACTAATAATAAGTTACATTTTTCAACCAACATTATAGCAGTTTTAAGTTTTCACCTGTGGCTCAGTGGTAGCACTCTCACCTCTGAGTCGGAAGGTCATGGGTTCAAGTTGCACTCCAGAGACTTGAGCACATAATCTAAGCTAATACTCCAGTGCGGTACTGTGGGAGTGCTGCACTGTCAGAGGTGCTGTCTTTCAGATGAGATGTTAAGTCGAGGCCCCACCTGCCCTTTCAGCTGGATGTAAAAGATCCCATGGCACTATTTCGAAGAAGAGCATGGGAGGTCGCCCTGGGCCCTGGCCAATATTTATCCCTCAACCAACTAAAACAGATTATCTGCAGAGATAGTGGATGCATTGGTTTTGATCTTCCAAAATTCCCTGGATTCTAGAACAGTCCCCGTGGATTGGAAGGTAGCAAATGTAACCCCGCTATTCAAGAAAGGAGGGAGAGAGAAAACAGGGAACTGTAGGCCGGTTGGCCTGACATCAGCAGTGCAGAAAATGCTAGAGTCTATTATTAAGGACGTAATAACAGGGCACTTAGAAAATCATAATATGTTTAGGCAGAGTCAACATGGTTTTATGAAAGGGAAATCATGTTTGAAAAATCTATCAGAATTTTTTGAGGGTGTAACTAGCAGAATAGTTGAGGGGGAACCAGTGGAGGTAGTATGTTTCGATTTTCAAAAGGCATTCGATAAGGTGCCACACAAGAGGTTGTTACACAAGATTCGGGCTCATGGGATTGGTGGTAATATATTAGCATGGATTGGGTTAACTGACAGAGCAGAGAGTAGGAGTAAACGGGTCATTTTCAGGTTGGCAGGTTGTAACTAGTGGGGTGCCACAAGGATCAGTACTTGGGCCTCAGCTATTTACAATATATATCAATGACTTAGATGAAGGGACCGAGTGTACTGTATCCAAGTTTGCTGAGGATAAAAAGCTAGGTGGGAAAGTAAGCTGTCAGGAGGACACAAAAAGTCTGCAAAGGGATATAGACAGGTTAAGTGAGTGGGCGAGAAGTGGCAGATGGCTTTTGATAAAGTGTCATGTAATAGGCTTGTCAATAAAATTGAAGCCCACGGAATAAAAGGGGCAGTGGCAACATGGATACGATATTGGCTAAGTAATAGGAAACAGAGAGTAGTGGTGAATGGCTGTTTTTCAGACTTGAGGAAGGTATAGAGTGATGTTCGTATATATATTAATGACTTGGACTTGGATGTACAGGACACAGTTTCAAAATTTGCAGATGACACAAAACTTGGAAGGGTAGTAAACAGTGAGGAGGATAGTGATCGACTTCGAGAAATATAGACAGGCCGATGGAATGGGCGAACACGTGGCAAATGAAATTTAATGCTGAGAAGTGTGAGGTGATGCATTTTGGTAGGATGAACGAGGAGAGACAATATAAACTAAAGGGTACAACTCTAAAGGAGGTGCAGGAACAGAGAGACCTGGAGGTATATGTACACAGGTCATTGAAGGTGACAGGGCAGGTTGAGAAAGTGGTTAAAAACGCATACGGAATCCTGGGCTTTATAAATAGAGGCATAGAGTACAAAAGCAAGGAAGTTATGTTGAACCTTTATAAAACACTGGTTCAGCCACAATTGGAGTATTGTGTCCAATTCTGGGCACCGCACTTTAGGAAGGATGTGAAGGCTTTAGAGAGGATGCTGAAAAGATTTACTAGAATGGTTCCAGGGACGAGGGACTTCAGTTAGGTGCATAGACTGGAAAAGCTGGGAATGTTCTCCTTAGGGTAGAGAAGGTTGAGAGGAGATTTGACAGAGGTGTTCAAAATCATGAAGGGTCTGGACAGAGTAAATAAAAAGAAACTGTTACCATTGGCGGAAGGGTCCCGAACCAGAGGGCACAGGTTTATGGTGATTGATAAAAGAACCAAAGACGACATGAGGAAAAACTTTCTTACGCAGCGGGTTGCTATGATCTGGAATGCAGTGCCTGAAAGGATGGTGGAAGCAGAGTCAATTGTGGCTTTCAAAAAGGAATTAGATAGGTGCTTGAAGGAGAAAAATTTGCAGGACTACGGGGAAAGGTCTGGGGAGTGGGACTAGCTGGAATGCTCTTGCAGAGAGCAGGTGCAGGCTCGATGGGCCGAATGGCCTCCTTCTGTGCGGTAACCATTCTATGATTCTATGATTCTATGGAGTATAATGTGGGGAAATGTGAAATTACCCACTTTGGTGGGAAGAATAGAAAAGAAGAATACTTTTTAAAAGGCGAGAGACTAAGAAATGTTGGTAGTCAGAGGGATTTGGGTGTCCTTGTACATGATTCACATAAAGTTAACCTGCAGGTACAGCAAGCAATTAGGAAGGAAATGGTATGTTAGCCTTTAATATGGTTGGAGTATAAGAGTAAGGAAGTGCTACAATCATAAGGGCTCTGGTGGGGCCACACCTGAATTACTGTGTACAGTTTTGGTCTCCATACCTAAGGAAGGATATACTTCCCATTCCCCCCACCTCACCGCCCCCTCACCCCCACCCCCATCTTATTTCTTCTCCTCTAAAAGCCTCAGATGGATTCCTGCTGGTGAATCAAGACACACTGGATGATGGAGAAAATATTTCAGTGACCTACTTAACAGTTCACTCACCCCTCCTTCTGAGGTGTTGTCCCAGGCAGCCTCCATGGACGTACCCGATCCAAGCATTTCAATGTCTGTGCCATCACGGAGAGCAAGTCGCGAAAGCAATTACAAGTATGAAGCTGGGCAGGGCTCCAGGCTGCTGCAATATATCAGCGCAACTTCTCAGAGCCAGTGGTGATGCAGAGATTGACAACCTACACCATCGCTAAAAGTAGCAACGCAGGTTAATAAGGCCATAAAAAAGGCAAATCAAGCACCGGGGTTCATTTCTAGAGGGATAGAACTGAAAAGCAAAGAAGTTATGTTAAACTTGTACAGAACCTTGGTTAGACTACACTTGGAGTACTGTGCACAGATCTAGTCTCTATATTACAGAAAAGATGTAGAGGTATTGGAGCGGGTGCAAAAAAGATTCACAAGGATAATACCAGAATTGAGAGGATATCCTTATCAGGAAAGGCTGAATAGGCTGGGGCTGTTTTCTCTAGAAATGAGAAGGCTGAGAAGTGACCTGATAGAGGTCTTAAAAATAATGAAAGGGTTTGATAGGGTAGATGTAGAGAAAGTGTTTCCACCTGTCGGGGAGTCCAAAACTAGAGGTGATAAATATAAAATAGTCGCTAATAAATCCAATAGGGAATTCAGGAGAAACTTCTTTGCCCAAAGAGTGGTTAGAATGTGGAACGCGCTACCAGAAGGAGTAGTTGAGGTGAGTAGCATAGATGCATTTAAGGGGAAACTAGAGAAGGACATGTGGGAGAAAGGAATAGAAGGGTATCCTGATAGGGTTAGATGAAGTAGGGAGAGAGGAGGCGCATGTGGAGCATAAATGCTGGCATAAACCAGTTGGGCCGAATGGCCTGTTTCTGAACTATAGTTTCGGAAGAACATAAGCTTCCCCTTAAATGGTCTCCTTACCTAAGGAAGATTATGTTTACCTTAGAGGGGGTGCAACGAAGGTTCACTAGATTAATTCCTGGGATCAAAGGGGTGTCCTATGAGGCGAGATTGAGTAGACTGGGCCTATATTCTCTGGAGTTTAGAAGAATGAGAGGTGATCTCATTAAAACGTATAAAATTTTTAGAGGGCTTGACAGGGTAGATGTTGAGAGGTTGTTTCCCCTTGCTGGTGAGTCTTGAACTAAAGGTCATAGTCTCAAGATTAAGGGGTCAGCCATTTAGAACTGAGATGAGGAAAAATTTCTTCACTCAGAGGGTTGTGAATCTTTGGAATTCTCTGCTCCAGAGGGCTGTGGATGCTCAGTTGTTGTGTATATTCAAGGCTGAGATCGATAGATTTTTGGACACTAAGGGAATCAAGATAGAAGGATAGGGCGGGAAAGTGGAGTTGAGGTAGAAGATCAGCTATGATCTTATTGAATGGCGGAGCAAGTTCGATGGATATTTGGACATTAAGGGAATCAACAACAACAACAACTTGCATTTATATAGCGCCTTTAACGTAGTGAAACGGCCCAAGGCACTTCATAGGAGCGATTATCAGACAAAATTTCACACCGAACCACATAAGGAAGTATTAGGACAGATGACTAAAAGCTTGGTCATAGAGGTAGGTTTTAAGGAACGTCTTAAAGGAGGAGAGCAAGGTAGAGAGGCGAAAAGCTTTAGAAAGGGAATTCCAGAGCTTAGGGCCTAAGCAGCTGAAGGCATGGCCGCCAAATGTGGAACGATTAAAATTGGGATCAAGGGATATGGGGATAGGGTGGGAAAGTGGAGTTGAGGTAGAAGATCAGCCATGATCTTATTGAATGGCAGAGCAGGCTTGTGGGGCTGTATGGCCTACTCCTGCTCCTATTTCTTATGTTTCTTATTATCTCATTGCTGTTTGTGGGATCTTGCTGTGCGCAAATTGGCTGCCACGTTTCCTACATTACAACAGTCACTACACTTCAAAAAAAAGTACTTAATTGGTTGTAAAGCACTTTGAGATGTCCTAAGGTCATGAAAGTCACGACATAAATGCAAGTCTTTCTTGCTTTTTTTCTTTCTTTCATGATGCCTACATACTGCAGCGGTCCAGCATTCCCGCATTCTTTGACGAGGAGCAAGATGTCAGTGGCCGGCTGCTGGCAATCAATGAACGTTCTCTCCAGATTTGCATGATTAATCCGCTCCAAAGCCCATGGACGCCGCGGAGATCAGATGCAATAGCAATCATGGCTCAATCAGTCACCCAGCAGTCCGTCCGGGTCCTTAAACATGATTCCGCGGTCTGTGGTTCCCTACAGTACATTCCTGAGAGATGTCAAGGATAGAGGCGGTGTGCTGTCTCTTGAATGACTTTGTCCCACATGTTGATTGAGGGATAAATATTGGCCAGGACACTGGGGAGAACTCCCCTGATCTTCTTCGAAATAGTGCAGTGGGATCTTTTACATCCACCTGAGAGGAGGAAGCTGATGAGCCGGGCGTTCCCAACATCGGCCTACAGCCAAAGCAACTCATAGAACCATAGAATCTTACAGCACAGAAGGAGGCCATTTGGCCCATCGTGCCTCTTTGAAAGAGCTATCCAATTCATAGAACGTTGCTTCTCCTAAAACGGCTTCTTTCCTCCACTCTCACTGCAAACCCCCCTTTACTTTATTAGTTGCAGCTTCTGGTTCTCTTGTGCTGTTTTTTCTCATTCAGCAGCCTGATGACAGCTTCTGTAAGTGGACTGGGTGCCATTGAGCTGAAATCTATGGCTGTTTCGTTCTCTGCCCTAGCAGGGTGCACGTATACCAGGAGGGTGGATAATTTCTCCGCTCGCAGGACTGCTAATGGACAAGGCTACAGTCTTCCATTGCGGTCTCACATTCACTTTGGATAGGTGAAAATATTACACAGATCGATGACTTGAAAGCCCAAGACAATTAGTCAAACTAATCAGATCTTAATCCTGTGATTCTTCTTGTTACCACAGTACACGCACTGGCCCTCAAACTTCCCCGACCATCCCCCGCAAGTTTAACAAAATCAGGTGCAGTTATAGAATACAAAGGATTATAATAATACCAGAGTACAAAACAAGCTAGGATTTATAACATACAGTTCATCAGATCTTCTGCTGCAGTTAGAACAGAAAACAAAGTCCTCAGTACTTCAACAATGATGAATGATAAAACTCCAGACTTTTCATATCACTTTGTAACAGAATGTCTTCTTAAACTATTATCCCCTCAGGTAGGGGGTACTGTTGGAAAATGTAACCCGTAGACCTCTCAAATCTCAGGGGCCTTTAAGAAACTCATACAAACTACAGAGTTACTAAAATGAGCCCTATTTATACCACAATCCCTTTTGATGTGGGATTCAAATGATTCTCAATGAAAATGTGCACAAACAGTACAGTACATCCATTCAAGATGCATTTGTCTGATTGTTCCATCAAATGAACCTCAAGAAACCAGAAGATGCAATGATACTACAGACTGAATAATGTGAATATTTTTTTAAATGTAAAGATACACCCTTAACAATGGCTATCCTTTATATGAATAATTCCTCAGAGAAATAAAATTGTCAGCTGAATGCTATTCATGGGTCCTGCAGTAGAGGATAGCTAGGACACCCAGATAGTTCCAGTCCCTCAACTACGACCTCCTCTTGAAGAATGTCTACTTCTTCATTTGTGATTTGTACATCACCCCATGTTCCCTTCTGATTCTTACTTTTTGAGTCACCCAAGCTGGTCATCTCATGATGTACTTTTTTTTTTACATTTATCAATGTTAAATTTCATTTGTCTGCCCAATTTCATAGCTGATTTAAATTCCTGCAAATCGTTTACTATATCCTTTTATTTCTACCATTCCCCCTATGTTCGTCTCGCCAGCAAATTGCATGTAGTTTTGATATCCAGGCCATTAAAGTAGATTAGATACTAATTCCTGTGGAAGTCCATGGACTATCTCTCCTATACTGACTTTATGCCTTTCGTGAGTACTCTCTGTTTTCCATTATTAATAAACTTTCAACCAATTCTGGACACCACACTTTAGGAAGGATGTCAAGGCCTTGGAGATGGTGCAGAGGAGATTCACTAGAAAGGTACCAGGGATGAGTGACTTCAGTGATGTGGAGACAGTAGAGAAGCTGGGGTTGTTCTCCTTAAAGCATAGAAGGTTAAGGGGAGATTTAATAGAGGTATTCAAAATTATGAAGGGTTTTGATAGAGTAAATATGGAGAAACTGTTTCGACAGGGAGGAGGGTCGGTAACCAGTGGACACAGATTTAAGGTAATTGACAAAAGAGCCAGAAGGGAGATAAGGAGAATTTTTTTTACGCAGCGAGTTGTTATGATCTGGAATGCACTGCCTGAAAGGGTGGTGGAAGCAGATTCAATATAAAATTCAAAAAAGAATTGATAAGGAAAAATTTGCAGGGCTATGGGGAAAGAGTAGGAGAGTGGGACTAATTGGATAGCTCTTTCAAGCAGCCAGCACAGGCACGATGTGGCTGAATGGTCTCCTTCTGTGCTGTACAATTCTATGATTCTAACTTCTTAGCCAATCTCATGTTCTCCCCTGGTTTTTAGTAGAAGAAGTAAGAAAGAAAGTCTTGCATTTCTATAGTGTCTTTCACAACCTAAGGACATCCAAAAGCATTTTACAGCCAATTAAGTACTTTTGAAGTATAGTCACTGTTGTAATATAGGAAACTCAGCAGCCAATTTGCACACAGCAAGATCCCACAAACAACAATGAGATAATCTGTTTTAGTGATGTTGGTTGAGGGATAAAGATTGCCCAGGACTCTGGAGAGAACTCCCCTGCTCTTCTTTGAAATAGTGCCGTGGGATCTTTTCCATCCACCTGTGAGGGCAGACGGGCCTCAGTTTAACATCTCGAGAAGAACTTTCATGTGGAACGCTATGAAAAGCTTCCTGCAGTCCAATAAAACTATATCATAGGGAGTGCCACAATCTACTTTTTTTTTATTCGTTCATGGGATGTGGGCGTCGCTGGCGAGGCCGGCATTTATTGCCCATCCCTAATTGCCCTTGAGAAGGTGGTGGTGAGCCTCCTTCTTGAACCGCTGCAGTCCGTGTGGTGAAGGTTCTCCCACAGTGTTGTTAGGAAGGGAGTTCCAGGATTTTGACCCAGCGACGATGAAGATGTACCTCTTCAAAGAAGTTAAGTAGATTCATCAGGCAGGATCTTACCGTCTAAAGTCCATGTTCACTACTTCTTATTAACTTATTACTATTACAGGTGCTTCCTAGCCTACTCCTAAAATAGTTTTGCCATCATTTTACTTTTCAATTGATGTTAGACTAATGGGCCTATATTTGCCTGGGTCAGACTTGTTGCCCTTTTTAAATGTAGGTGCTATGAATACATACCATTTCAGAATATTGAACTAACTGTCTTTTTCACTTCAGATCATTTATACACTTTGTAATTTTTTATAAGGCCTTGAATCGGCTGGGGCAATGGTAGGGATCCTGCAGTTGGTTTCAGTTTGGTTGGAGCGGGGAAAATTGGCTGGGGCCCTTGCTCCTCATAGCCACCCAGTAACTCCTGATTGTAGTGTGGGAGTGTGTGGGCGTGAATCCAGGTTAGGATGTGAGACTGGCTAATAGTCAATGGCTGGAATTCTACACTCAACAAGGAGCTCGTGCTTTTAGGAAAGTAAAGGGCTGAAAGTTGGGAATAAAACAAAATAAATAAATTGCAGTAAGTTGAGACTTCAGGCAGATCACCAACAGCTTTTGCCACTTTCCGTGTTAATTCCATGACCTGTGTAGATTTTGTGAGATATAAACGAAGCTCTTCTCCCAACTGTACAGATGTGTGGTTTTATTGCATATGTCTGTTAAATTTGGTGAATAAGCCACAAAAAAATACATAATTTATCTGCGGTTTTTCTGCTTGGCATGGGACCCATTTAAACAGCCGGGTTATGTTATGTACAGATTATTTTAGAATTGCTAAAGATCCCCTTTTCTTGGATCTTTATATAGTCTTGTGTTGAAAGGGATAAAATTAAGTAAAATAAATATCCTTTTGCTTCATCTTGGTGTTCTATAACTAAGCTCTCGTTAAAAAGAACAGAAGGTGTTTGGCAAATCGTTTTTACAGCTACACAATGCAATGGCATAAATTGTATCAAACTACATCTTTGCCTCACTTGCTTGTGACTTCTTCATAATGAAGATGGTGCATGGCTCTTCTTCCATTTGAAACGAAAGGTTTGCCAAATGCTTTTTCACGTGAATACTACCCTCTTTCTGCAATTCCCATAATTTGGTCGTTCCTATAATTCCTTGAATTGGTCTACTGAGTGATAGCATTTAATTCATTGTTGATAAGATTTAAACACAAACAGATTGAAGGATTGGCAATATGTCAAAGTTAAAGAGCATGATATATACAGAGTGCTCCAGATCATTCTTGTTTCGCAGAAAATAAAACAAAATGAAAGACCCTGTAGCTCACTCCTGGGCCAATATATTTAAATCCACATGTTGATTGCATCACTCCAATCTTCATCTCATCTCCTCAACAATCTAATCTACCTCAAAATCTACAAAACTACTGTATTGGCAACAACAACAACAACTTGCATTTATCTAGCACCTTTAACGTAGTAAAATGTCCCAAGCTGCTTCACAGGAGCGTTATCAAACAAAATTTGACTCTGAGCTACATAACGAAATATTAGGACAAGTGACTAAAAGCTTGGTCAAAGAGGAAGGTTTTAAGGAGCGTCTTAAAGTCGGAGAGAGAGGTAGAGATTTATGGAAGGAATTCTAGAGCTTAGGGCCTAGGCAGCTGACAGCATGGTCGCCAATGGCGGAGTGATGGAAATCGGGAATGCGGAAGAGGCACGAATTGGAGGCAGGTGAAGAACATTCCACAGAAAATAACTTATTGCTTAAGCTCCAGCGTTCCATCTATACCCAATTTCTTTCCCTCAGCTCGACTTCTGTTAGTCTCACTCTCAGATATTGAAACTCTTCTCTTAGAACCTGCTTCTTTGTGTAGCCATTCAACGTGTGTTAGTTTGTCTTGCAATTTTGGGAGCAAGCCAAAGTGGGTTGTCTTTGAACGGCATGTTGCAGCATTGATCCACTGCACCATGACATGATGGGACAAAGGCCCAATTTTACAATCCTTCACATACTTTTCCCTCTCTCGTAGGAACAGGAGAAGGCCATTCAGCCCCTGAAGCCTGTTCCACCATTCAGTGAGATCATGGCTGATCTGTACCTTCACTCCATCTACCCACCTTGGTTCCATATCCCTTAATACCCTTAACCTATCAAAAATCTATCAATCTCAGTTTTGAAATTTTCAATTGACCCCCAGCCTCAACAGCTTTTGGGGCAGAAAGTTCCAGATTTCCACTACCGTTTATGTGAAGAAGTGCTTCCTGACATCACCCCTGAATGGCCTAGCTCTAATTTTAAGGTTTTGCTCCCTTGTTCTGGACTCCCCCATCAGGGGAAATAGTTTCCGTCTATCTGCACTAACTAATACCTTTATCATTTTAAACACCTCAATTAAATCACCCTTCAACGTTCTAAACTCAAGGGAATGCAAACCAAGTGTAAGCAACCAGTCCTCATAATTTAACCTTTTTAGTCCCAGTATCATTCTGGTGACACTGTGCTGTATGTATCCTTCCTGAAGTACGGTGCCCAAAACTGAACGCAGTACTCATGGTGTCTGACTAAGGCTCTGTACAATTGAAGTATCACTTTCTCCCCTTCATTTTCTAGCTGCCTAGAGATAAAGTCCAAAATTCCATTAGATCTTTGATTACTTTTTGTACCTGCCCACTAACTTATGGTCATTTGTGTACATGGATATCCAAATCCCTTTGCTCGTCCAAAGCTCCTAGTTTCTTATCATTAAGAAAATATTCCGATTTGTGTTTCTTGAATCCAAAGTGGATGACCTCACATTTCCCCACATTGAGCTCCCATCTGTCACAGTTTTGACCTCTCATGTAATCTGTCTATGTCCTTTTGTAACTTCCTGCTCCCATCTGCACAACTTATTGTGTCTCCTAACTTAGTGTCATCTGCAAACTTGGATACACAACTCTCTATTCCTTCAATTTATATGTGGTGAAAAGCTGAGGCCCCAGTACAGATCCCTGGGGAACACCACTTGTCACATCCCATCAATCAAAGTATGTTCCCTTTATCCCTACTCTCTGTCTCCTACCTCCCAACCAATTACTAAACCATGTCGCAAGGTTACTTCCAGTTCTGTGCACTTTTATTTTTGTTAATAATCTCTTGCGTGGAACCTTACCAAATGTCTTTTGGAAGTTCATTGTTGTCCCTTATCACACAGTTAGTGCTTGCGCTAGCTCCAATGTTCAGAGTAAATGGACCTCCCTAAAGAAATGTAGCTTTCACAAAGGCTTCATTAAATACCTTATCGATTTCAAGTTCATTTTCTCTCACAGTAACGATGAAAAGTGGATATGTCCAGATTTTAAAAATGTGGAAATGTCAACTTTGCAAGAAGAAGAAACGTTTGGAAATTGAGGAGCTCGTTACAGGGAGAGAGAGAGAGAGAAATTAAACTTTCTTCAGGCCTTATACTGGCCATCTCATATAGTGGGCAAATCCTGTTTGCACGAACGTGCTAGCTTTAAGTGGTTGGGACTATAATGAGATCACATGTTTTATTTACTCATCAAAAATACAATTCGTCACATCTGGATTAACAAGTAGCCAGGTGTGGCTAGTGGCTAACATCTTAGACTGCACTGCCCCTAGCATGTCATCTCCAGAGAAAGATAGAGATGTAAGGGCTGATCTCTAATCACTCCCTAGGCTTTGTGTGTTGAGGATTAGCTCACCAAGCAGCCAATCAGCTACCACCTTGATTGAGAATCCTTCGGAATTGTTGCCATCGACTATAAGCTCGAGGATCTCCTCCATGTAGCGATCTTTTCTTTGCTACAGCTAGAATGATGCACTCTGTGTTTTATGCTGCATATGTGCCTTGGTTAGACCACATAGAGTCATAGAAACATAGAAAATTATGACACACGAGGAGGCCATTCAGCCCATCGTGTCCGTGCCAGCCGCAAAAGAGCTACCTAGCTTAATCCCACTTTCCAGCACTTGGTCCGTAGCCCTGTAGGTTACGGCATTTTAACTGCACATCCAAGTACTTTTTAAATGAGTTGAGGGTTTCTGCCTCTACCACGCTTTCAGGCAGTGAGTTCCAGACCCCCACCACCCTCTGGGTGAAAAAAATTTTCCTCAGCTCCCCTCTAATCCTTCTACCAATTACATTAAATCTATGCTCCCTGGTCACTGATCCCTCTGCTAAAGGAAATAGGTCCTCCCGATCCACTCAGTCTAGTCCTGTGATAATTTTCTACACCTCAATTAAATTTCCCCTCAGGCTCCTCTGTTCCAAAGAAAACAACCCCAGCCTATCCAATCTTTTCTCATAGCTAAAATTCTCCAGCCCTGGCAACATCCTCGTAAATCTGCTCTGTACCCTCTCTAGTGCAATCACATCTTTCCTGTAATGTGGTGACCAGAACTGTACGCAGTACACAAGCTGCAGCCTAATCAATGTTTTATACAGTTCTAGCATAACGTCCGTGCTCTTATATTCTATGCCTCGTCTAATAAAGGAAAGTATCCCGTATGCCTTTTTAATCGCCATATCTACCTATCCAGCTACCGTCAGGGATATGTGGACATGCGTTCCAAGGTCCCTTTGTTCCTCTTCACCTCTCAGTATCCTCCCATTTATTGTGTATTCCCTTGCCTTGTTTGCCCTCCTCAAACGTATTACCTCACACTTCTCCGGATTGAATTCCATTTGCCACTTTTCTGCCCACCTGACCAGTCCATTGATATCTTCCTGCAGTCTATAGCTTTCATCCTCACTATCAACCACATGGCCAATTTTTGTATCTTCTGCAAACTTCTAGATCAAGCCCTCCATATTCAAGTCTAGATCATTAATATATATCCACAAAAAGCACTGGAAACAGCCTACCAGTCGAAAAAACACCTGTCAACCATTACCCTTTGCTTCCTGCCACTGAGCCAATTTTGGATCCAATTAGCCACTTTCCCTTGGATCCCACGGGCTTTTACTTTTTTGACCAGTATGCCATGTGGGAACTTGTCAAAAGCCTTGCTAAAATCCACGTAGACTACATCAAACGCATTATCCTCATCGACCCTCCTTGTTACCGCCTCAAAAAATTCAATCAAGTTAGTCAGACATGACCTTCCCTTAACAAATCCATGCTGACTGTCCTTGATTAACCTGTGCCTTTCTAAAGACGGTTTATGCTGTCCCTCAGAATTGATTCCAATAATTTGCCCTCCACCGAGGTTATTGATTGGCCTATAATTACTTGGTCTATCTCTTTCTCCCTTTTTAGATAACGGTACAACGTTAGCAGTCCTCCAATCCCACGGTACCATGCCTGTAGCCAGGGAGGATTGGAAAATGATGGTCAGAGCCTCCGCTATTACCCCCCTTGCTTCTTTTAATAGTCTGGGATACATTTCTTCCGGGCCTGGTGATTTATCTACTTTCAAAGATGCTAAACCCTTTAATACTTCCTCTCTCGCTATGTTTATCACATCCAATACTTCACACTCCTCCTCCTTAACTACAATCTCTGCATTGTCCCCCTCTTTTGTGAAATTAGGCGCAAATAATTCATTAAGAACCCGACCCACATCTTCCACCTCCATACATAGGTTGCCTTTTTGGTCTCTAATAGGCCCTACTCTTTCTTTAGTTAACCTCTTGCTCTTTATGTATTTATAAAACACTTGGAGTACTGTGCACAGTTCTGGACTCCATATTATGAAAAGGGTATGGAGGCACTGGAGAAGGTGCAGAAAACATTTGCAAGGATGATACCAGAACTGAGAGGTTATAACTATCAGGAAAGATTGAATAGGCTGGGGCTATTTTTTCTAGAAAAGAGAAGACTGAGGGTGATCTGATAGAGGTCTTTAAAATTACGAAGGGATTCAATAGGGTAGATGTAGAGACAACGTTTCCACTTTTGGGAGAGTCCAAAACTAGGGGCCATAAATATAAGATAGTCATTAATAAATCCAATAGGAAATTCAGGAGAAACTTATTTACCCAGAGAGTAGTTAGAATGTGGAACTCGCTACCACATGGAGTAGTTGAGGTGAATAATACAGATGCGTTTAAGGAGAAGCTAGATATGTACACGAGGGAGAAATAGAAGGTTATACAGGAGAATAGAGGGTTAAGCTGATAGGGTTAGATGAAGAAGGGTGGGAGGAGGCTCATGTGGAACACAAACACCAGCATAGAACAGTTGGGACAGAATGGCCTGTTTCTGTGCTGTACATTCTATGTAACTCTATGCGGCAGCATTGAGGGTACATGCTGATTGGCCGCTCAGTTAGAACACACTGTCCCTCTTAGAAAGCACTGAGTTAAAAGGGAAGATACAGAATGCAATCATTTACAATCTATGTGCTGGGAACAAATTAAACCCTGATGAGTCACGTAGTTAAGTGTAAACTCTCAACTATCACAGCTACAGTGCTAAACTTAAATTCTGGCATGAACTTGATTCAGCAAGCAGCGATAATATGATTCAGGGATGAAGTCAACGTGTCAGGTCAGCACTGTTTTAAGTGTAGAGCCCCACTAGGGTTAAACCACCAATTCTGGGCTGCTTGCCTGGTTGTGTTAAACTCATTCATTCAGACTGCAGACTGTAAGATCCCCTTGGGTGTGCATCGCTGAGGTGCTGCAGAGGAAGAGCATAACTTGAATTAGATGGATAGTAGCAAAGACTGTATTCCCATTCAACTGAGAAACAGTCTCATACTGGTTGCATTGACCTATTTCCTAGTCGTGGATTTGTCGATTTCAAACCAGTCTCGTGCATTCGGAATCAACCAATCATGGATTTTCTGGGCATTTAGGCTATAGTTACAGCAGAGAATAGGGGCACCGGTGAATAATGGATGCAATAAAATCAAACTAGGCCTTCAAAGAAAAATGGTTGGGATGAGATAATCACAAAGCATAAAGCTGTTTTCACACTTTTAATTGATTTTAGTACCAGATCTAGGACTAGGAGGTCTTCAACTTTAAAAGCACTTGGCATTAATTCAGCAGCTTCAAGGGATCTGGACTTAATTCAGAATCAAACAACTTTCCTTTATTTTTTTACTCTAATCCCAGATTTAAAATGTCACAGTGATAAAACAATGATTTTTTTTTAAAAACAATGTTTTACTACATTAAAGGTGCTATATAAATGCAAATTGTTGTAGGTCACTGGATCAATCTGGGACCAGTACACTAACAGTGCATTTACACTGCGTCTGCTGCAAGGTGGTTTCCTGACTGAACACAGAGGAGAGTGATGGCAGCTTTTACACTGTTCAAGTTTGGCATTGCCTGTACTGAATGTGCAGGCACACCTGCCTATGCAATCCTATTTAAATCGGAAAGAAAAAACGAAAGAAAGAATGAAAGAACGAAAGAAAGAATGAAAGAACAAAAGAACGACTTGCATTTATATAGCACCTTTCACAACCTCAGGACATCCCAAAGCGCTTTAAAGCCAATGAAGTACTTTTGAAGAGTAGCCACTGTTGCAACGTAGAAAACGCAGCAGCCAATTTGCGCACAGCAAGGTCCCACAAACAACAATGCGATAAATGACCAGATAATTTGATTTATGTATTGGTTGAAGGGTAAATAGTGGCCAGGGCATGGGGAAGAAACTACAGAGTAAACTCACCAAAAAGCACTCCAGCAAACTCATGACGGATGAATATGGAGATTTTACACAACTCAATAGTAATTGTAGAGGCTGTTCTGTGCAATCTCAAGCAGCAAAATGAAAGCTGAAGGAGCAACCTGGAGTCACTGGGATATAAAATAGGGGTAATTTTGAATTCCAATGGAAACGAAAATAGGGGAGAAGTGTTTAACAGTGCGGGCGGGGGGGGGGGCGATACCAATATCGTCCCTTTTACAATATCGTACAAAGTCAAAATTCCCCCCAAGGAAACTAGGAGAGAAGAGGGGAAATTTAGGGGGAAAATATGTTGCCACACAACAATCCCTATGTCACGTCCGAGATGGGCCTCCTGTATGATGTCAAGTCGAGGCCTGTGCACCACTGCAGAAACTATAAAAAGCCAATGGCAGTGCTAAACATGAGTTCCCACTCCTCACTCCCAAACATCAGTGCATGAAAAAAACCCTCCACTGGCAGCAGATAGAATCAAACCTGCTCTTTGCGGCGTTGTAAGTTTGCTTTTTGTATCACGCAGCATCAGAAAAACATTTAGCTGTCTCAAAATTTAGAGAATCCTTCCCTCAAATGTTACATCTCAAGTCTGGAAATTCGAGAAGTTGCCGCATAGTTTACATAAAAGTGTGGTTACCAAAAAAAGGGGATTAACGGTAACATGGTCTGTTTTCACCAATTGCTCAGTGCGTTCCTTGATTCAGTTAAAAATATGTGCGTAAGTAAACAGTACTTAAACTGACCAGAATGCATGTGCCCCAGGCTGGCTGCTTCACCTCTAGAGAACCCAACACACTCACAAGCTTTCACATTTACTCTCTTTTACACCACGGCCCATGTGTCAGAACGAGTGGCTGGAAATAGACTTTTTTTTCTTAAATGTTGAAATGAATACTTGCAGAACAAAGAGGCACTTCTTCTGAGTGAAAGCCATGAGGTGGGAGAAATAAACTCCACATTTGGAGTCTGTGTGCTGGCAGCAGACATTCTTCATTCCAAATGGCCCACAAATATTCTCATTTCTACAGCACTGTTATACAGAGTTAAAACAGAAAAACACTTTCTGTCTCTCTGCTCTATATGCTTTCAGTGTTACATCCCCAGGGCTGTTCACTGCTAAGATCCAAAGATAGACTATTATTAACCCTCTTCGATTTCCCACTTTTGCCTTTACACAATATGCTTTCCTCCTGGTGAAGATGCTGACTCAAGCTAGGGAATGGTTCCATGGGACCATTCTTCATGTATGAAACAATAATGAGTATTGGTGGGTGTTTTTGGCCATTCTAATCAAGCTCCATCCTGCCCTCGCATAATGTCCACACACAAACACACACACGTACTTTCCTGCTGGACTTACTGGATGGCAATTAGGAGCAGGAACCCAGCAACAGCAACAATTTGCATTTAAATAGCACCTTTAACATAGTAAAACGTCCCAAGACACTTCACAGGGGTGTAATCAGACAAAATTTGCCACCGAGCCACATAGTGAGATATTAGGACAGGTGACCAAAAGCTTAGTCAAAGAGGTAGGTTTTAAGGAGCGTCTGAAAGGAGGAGAGAGAGGTAGAGAGGCGGAGAGGTTTAGGGAAGGAAATCCAGAGCACTCCCATTATCTGAATATTGTTGTAAGTGACATTATAAGTGAGTGTAGGGATCTCAAGTAGGAATAACATGTCCTGTTAAAGCCATGGTTTCAAGTTACACCATTACTAACACTTCATTAATGTATTCATCACTTCCTCTGAGTGGCCCAGGAGATATATGCACTATGTAGTGTGATACTGAGCCAAACGTACCAGGAGAACCCCAGGTTTGTTCCCTAGTCTCTACTAATGCACTGATCTTATTTGAAGTGGAGGTGGAGGGTTTGTCAATTGGCTCTCAGTACCTGAGATAAGGAAGGGTGAAAAGCAGCTGGGGGTTCTGATTTCTAAATATTCTGAAATGAATCACACTGGAAAGTGAACATGTGTGAACATCTGCTGCCCACGTGGTTATTTGGCTTGTTAACACTCAAACCTGAGTGGTCAGATTGGTGTTATCTGGGGTTAGAAAGTATGAAAGGACTTGCATTTATATAGCGCCTTTCACGACCTTAGGATATCCCAAAGTGCTTTACCCACAATGAAGCGTAGTCATGTAGTACAGCCACTTTTGAAGTGTAGTCACTGTTGTAAGTAGGAAACACAGCAGCCAATTTGCACACAGCAAGTTTCCACAAATGACCAGAAAATCTGCTTTTTAGTGATGTTGGTTGAGGGATAAATATTGGCCACAACACCAGGGAGAATTCCCCTGCTGTTCTTTGAAATAATCGATTGTGGGATCTTTTACATTCACCTGAGAGGGCAGTCAGAATTTGGTTTAACATCTCATCTGAAAGACAGCACCTACTGACAGTGCAGCACTCCCTCAGTACAGTGCTAGAGTGTCAACCTAGATTTTATACTCAAGTTTCAAGGAGTGAGACTTGAACCTACAACCTTCAAAACATCATTGGTAAGAGTGCTACCCACTGAGCCACAGCTGAAACAGAACAATGTAGATGGGACAATCCAGGCTTCACTGTCAAGCTTTGCGGGTGAAGAATGACCACTTAGGCAAATGGCCAGCTGATCAATCAGATCATCTCAATGGAACCATGCTCCTACACCAATCTTTGCCTTCAGGAGAGGAGACAAGCAGAGAGGAGAAGAAAATTGTTGTGACTATTTGCACCGTGAAGACATGAGAGCAAATGTGTTGAAATTAAACATTTTGAGCACGAAAAACTTTTCTTCCCTAATTTTCTCATCTGCCTCCTCCTCACCTTGAGCTTGCTAACTGTTGCTGGGGTACAGTTTCACTGTGCTGTTAGCCTCGTGGCACCTCACTCAAGTGGCCATTCTTTATAAAATATGTAAATAGAAAGGCCAGTGACAGATGGAATTTAATATGGATACAAGTGTTTGCACATAAGAAGAAAATAGGTGACATAATTACCCCGTGAATAGTGTTGAAACAGCTAAGGATCATGTTGAAAGAGATCTAGCAGTAATAGTAATTTGTCACTTAACATGTCCAGTCACCGTAATGCAGCAGTCAACAAAGCAAATAAATCGCTGATTCTATATATATATATATAGGTGTCAGCCCGGACTCTGTGGTAGCACTCTTGCCTGAGTCAGAAGGTCATGGGTTCAAGTCCCACTCCAGAGACTTGAGCACAAAATCTAAGCTGACATTCCCAGTGCAGTACTGAGGGAGTGCTGCATTGTCCGAGGTGCTGTCTTTTGGTTGGGACATTAAACCAAGTCCCTGTCTGCCCTCTCAGGTGGACGTAAAAAATCCCACGGCACTATTTTGAAGAAGAGCAGGGGAGTTCTCCCCGGTGTCCTGGACCAATATTTATCCCTCAACCAACGTCATTAAAAACAGATTATCTGGTCATTATAACATTGCTGTTTGTGGGAGCTTGCTGTGCGCAAATTGGCGGTCGCGTTTCGTACATTACAACAGTGACTACACTTTGAAAGTACTTCATTGGCTGTAAAGTGCTTTGGGGCGTCCTGTGGTCATGAAGGGCGCTACAGAAATGCAAGCCCTTTCTTCCTTTATATAACCTTTACATAACCAAATCAGTAGAATACAAGTCAGAGGGAAATGTGCTCAAATTGTACAGTGCTCTGGCCAGATTGCACCTTGAGTACTCCGCCCAGTTTTAGTCACTGAAACACAATTCAAACCCTAGAGGTGGCACAGAGAAGAGCCACAAGACTAGTCCCTTGCATCGGAGAACTGAGTTTTGAGGAAGGACTGAAAGAAACTGGGTTTTATAGCCTTGACAGGGGACAACAGAGAGGGACCTCATAGAGCAAATAGTGTAGGAAAGGTAAATGGGGAAAACTACATCAAATTAAACAGTGACAGCAGGACTAGGGGGCAGAGGTTCAAACTGGTGAGAGGCAAATTTAGGATCAAGGTCAAGAAGTTCTTCTTCATAGAAAGAAAAAAAAGCAAAAAGAAAGAAAGTTAGGAAGAATGAAAGATAGAAAGATAGAAAGACTGAGCTACATCTCTAACTGGGACAGGGCATTCATATATTGTATCATGTGACATTGGACAAATCAGCCCATTGGTGAAATTACATTTGGTGCCATAGGAAATCCACCTTCATTCACCGAATCTAGTCTAAACTGCTGAAACAAAGGCCTGACCCAGCCCTAGTGGAACAAGAGTCAGCTGAGGGCTTTTTAATCCCAATAAATAGATCCATACAATATATAACACTGTAGGTAATGTGAGTGCCGTAGGTGCACATTGTACCTGGTACTGACCATAAAAACAGTCAGTGAAGATTGGAAGTCAATTAGAAATAGCGGCTAAGATCCCATCAACTTGCTTGTATTATGCTAAAAATGTGGAGCACAGAAAATATTTGTGACATGGTCTAGGGTTCAAAATTATGAACGGTTTCGATAGAGTAAATAAGGAGAAACTGTTTCCAGTGGCAGAAAGGATCGGTAACCAGAGGACACAGATTTAAGGTAATTGGCAAAAGAACCAGAGGGGAGATGAGGAGAATTTTTTTTACACAGTGAGTTGTTATAATCTGGAATGCTCAGCCTGGTGGAAGCAGATTCAAAAGTAACTTTCAAAAGGGAATTGGATAAATATTTAAAAAGGAAAAATTTGCAGGGCTATGGGGGAAGAGTGGGACTAATTGGATAGCTCTTTCAAAGAGCTGGCACACGCACAATGGGATGAATGGCCTCCTTCTGTGCAGTATGATTCTATGATTCTATGATTTTCACTGTTAGCATTGTTATTAAAAATGAATATAAAACAAGGTTCACAATCTCTCGGTTACACTTTTGTAAAGGGGCACTGTCCATGAGTCAAGGTGCTCAGTGTATCTTTTCTCATTTGTCTGCAAACACGCAACACATCAAGCTAAGTCCTGTTGAAATGCATCATCCATGGCCCTTGAAGGTGAGATTTAGTTCAGTGTAGATAATCATTGTCTCTCATGTCTCCGGTCCCTCCCTCCCAGATATAAAAGGATTTGCCAAACCTTTAACTTCATGAAGACAGTACCCCTTGAAAAGTATAGGCCCAGAATTTGCTGGAGTGGGGCATCTCACAGCGGCGTGCCCCGTTCGTTGGATTTTTTTTCTCGCCCTTTAGCTCGAAATTTTTTGGCGGTGTAACTTGCTGGAAGTACGAGCTGATAACGGCGAGGCGAGGGCAACGGGGCATCTGGAACCTTAGTGAATGACGGGACCAACAGTCTATCTCCTTAATCAGTGAGATTTAAGGATTGAGAAAGAATCAGAAGAATGACGGAGAAGGAAATAATGTGAATTAGAGTCAAATCAGGTACAGAAAGAGAAATTAAGAGAGGGAAAGACAGATTGGATTAAGAGAGAGAGAAAAAAGAGACAGAAAGGAAAAGTAAGAAAAAAAATATTAATTTTAAATTAAAATTTTAAAAACCTCTAGGAACAATTTACTACCTGCAGGAATGAGACTCCAAAGTTTGATTGCTTCCTTTCTGGGCCGGAGAGGTTGAGTGGCATAGCAGGAATATAAATCCCCTCATTAAAAAGGACCTTACATCATTAAATATCAGCCCTTACTTTCTGCGGTGAGTTTAATTTGTGTTTGTGGTGCAAATGCAGCAACTTCTTGAAACTCACGGGGAGGTTGACGGCGAGATCCCATTTTTGCGAGGCTAGTGGGAATGCATAAATCATCCAGAAATTTGTGGCGATTCGCAACTCACGACGTAGCTCTTCCTCATCACAAGTTGCTAGGTTTTTTACACACTAATAACAGTGCGCACCATTAAACTTGCCATTATTTTCCCAGCAAATACTGGGCCAATCAGTCAAAGGAAACAGTCGGCCCATTATATATTGCAATATTTTTAGGGTCAGATATGAAGCCAGTTTTCATGTTACACTCAGGAAGCAGGAAGTGTGGTTCATTCTTTGCGTGAGAGAGTTTTTAAATCACTCTTTGAATCAATGTCAAGAAGGCAGAAATTTCAAACAGAACCGATAAGTTACTGCAACTGAATTTGAAGCTGCTACTTTTTCCATTTCATCAAACTAGCAATCATTAACACCCAAGCAGCTGGCTTCTGATATAGTTAACCTCCTGACAATGGTAATACATTGAGATTAGTGCACACACAGGATATGACAATTTGTTAGCTTTGGCCCTTAACCGCATTAGACATCATGGAGCCTACAGCCTAATCGTACTGGTTATAAGTGTTCAATGTAGCACTGAAGTAGGGGATTACAAAGGTGTACAAACATATATAACATAAAGTGTGATGCTAGACTTCAATGTATCAGTACAACAGTGTATCTAAAGGACAGGCACCTGAGTATGAAAAATGCTAAAAAAAATCTCAAGTCACCTTTCTGTTCCAGTGCATTAATTTTACAAAATTTCAAGATAAATATTCTAAGGAGATATTTTTCTTCTTTAGCAAGAAATAGTTTTAAACAAAACTTCTTTGAATAAATTTTAGAAGCTGCCAATCAAAAATGCTGGTTTGTCAGGATGTTCCTGTGGGTCGATTTTATTAAATATGCATTCAGTAGCAGGAACGGAAAAGGCAGCCAATCAGCTGCTTTCATTTAATTGCCAATTAGCCAGTATTAATGGTGACTGGTTCATTTATCCAGCTGTGGAGTGCGCAAGAGAAAGCTAAATCTTTGAAGTTATGGCTCGAGGTCCA
The DNA here is from genome assembly GCF_035084215.1 of Heptranchias perlo. Lineage (NCBI taxonomy): Eukaryota > Metazoa > Chordata > Chondrichthyes > Hexanchiformes > Hexanchidae > Heptranchias > Heptranchias perlo. The sequence goes on along the minus strand of NC_090327.1, from coordinate 116,940,119 downwards.
ATTCATAAAACCAGAGCTAATGACCAGGACACGGAGATGACAGTAAACGATAGCAGATGACACGCTGCAGAAAAGAAATTATGCTTTTGGTGCCACAGGGCATTCTGCTACTAAATAACACAATTCAGGAGCATGACGATCTATAACAGAGCAGATATAGAATCATACAGCACAGAAGGAGGCCATTCAGCCCATCGTGCCTGTGCCGGCTCTTTGAAAGAGCTATCCAAATAGTCCCACTCACCTGCTCTTTACCCTGCAAATTTTTATCCTTTTCAAATATATATATCCAATTCCCTTTTGAAAGTTACGACTGAATCTGCTTCTCTCACCCTTTCAGGCACTGCATTCCAGATTAGAACAACTTGCTGCGTTTAAAAAATGTCTCCTCATCTCCCCTCTGGTTCTTTTGTCTGTTAAATCTGTGTCTTCTGGTTAACAGCTTCCTGCCAGTGGAAACAATTTCTACTCTATCAAAACCCCTCATGATTTTGAACACCATGGGTGCCTGGAAGGTTCTTGTGGCATAAAAAACAATAAGGGCAATGGTGACCTCCACTGTGACAGATACTACAGTCCAAGTAGTTGACTGTGGCTGTAGTTCATGGTGAACCAGATTGGTCACCTCAGTTACTGTGTCCCTACTGAGCTGGAAACTCATCATGCATTGGTCTTTCATCATGATTTTGTTGCAGCAGACCTGCTGCCTGGGATAGTTTGTTCCTCAAACAATTCACTTTCAATGCCTCTGAGTCAGAAGGTTGTAGGTTCAAGTCCCACTCCAGAGACTTGTGCACAAAATCTAGGCTGACACTCCAGTGCAGTACTGAGGGAGTGCTTCGCTGTCAGAGGTGCTGTCTTTCAGCTGAGACGTTAAACCGAGTCTGCCCTCTCAGGTGGATATGCAAGACCCCACAGCACTATTCAAAGAAGAGTAGGGAAGTTCTGCCCGGTGTCCTGGCCAATATTTACCCCTCAACCAACATCACTAAAAAGCAGATTATCTGGTTATTATCACATTGCTATTTGTGGGACCTTGATGTGTGCAAATTGGCTGCTGTGTTTCCTACATTACAACAGTGACTACACTTCAAAAAAGTACCTCTTTGGTTGTAAAGTGCTTTGGGATGTCCTGAGGTTGTGAAAGATGCTATGGTAATGCAAATCTTTCTTTGCATTCCCGGACTGCCGTGAACACCAGCTTCTGCTGCACTATGAAACAGCCGACTTAGACATTCTGAGTGGCTGAATCCTCTCTATGATCCACTTTTGATAATTCTGGCCTTATACATCCTCATCTTTCCCTTCTTCTGAATGACTGACACACTGTTTCTGAATGGAAGTTCAGGTCTTATTTTTTATTACATCCTTCCCCGATTATGTATGATTTTCTCGGAATAAGCTTTCAACAAAGCCTTCATGCTCCTTAACTAGCAAATTTTTTTTTTGCCAAAATACTTAATCATTTCAGGCTATTGGCAAGACTTAGATTAGCAATAACAACAGACAAACTTCTGTTACTGCTTCTGTCTTGCTCATCGGTTTACAGATACTCATATCTACTTTTCCGTTCAATTTAATAGCCAGGGAAAAATATACCCCTTAATATCTGGCAGTTAGGAAGATTAAGAAAAATTCCACAAATAACAGAAGAGAAAACCGTCTGACAAGGTGCTGGGAGCTCCATTTGAGAATCCTCCTTTAACATTAAGTGAATACAGAGGTTGTGTTAGAAAGAAGAAAGAAAGAACTTGCATTTATATCGCACCTTTCATGACCTCACGACGTGCCAAAGCGCTTTACAGCCAATTAAGTACTTTTTTGAAGTGTACTCACTGTTGTAATGTAGGAAAGCGCGGCAGTCAATTTGTGCACAGCAAGATCCCACAAACAGCATTGTTATAATGACCAGATTATCTGTTTTTAGGTATTGGTGGGGGGATAAATATTGGCCAGGACCCCCGAGAGAACTCCCCTGCTCTTCTTCAAAATAGTACCATGGGATCTTTTATGTCTACCTGAGGGGGCAGACGGGGCCTCGGTTTAACGTCTCATCCAAAAGACAGCACCCCCAACAGTGCAGCACTGGAAGTGTCAGCCTAGATTTTGTACTCAATCTCTGGAGTGGGACTTAGACCTACAACCTTCTGACTCAAAGGCGAGAGTGCAACCACTGAGCCACAGCTGACACTTGCTTACTTGGCACTGACAAAGAACATTTGCAATGGGTTTCAATGCTACAATCTCTATATTATGTTCATGATGATGTATCATTTGTTTAACATAGAGTGCAAATCCCTGAGGCAATGAATTATTGATGTTTTCTTTATCCTGACTCAAACCTTGGGATGATGATTTATGTGAACATTGTCTACATTATCAAGGTAACAGAAGGCTACATGATGTAAATTATTTTTACTAGAAGCTGATTTTCTAAATGAGATCAGTTAGAAAATAGCAGTACTATTGCCAGGCCAAATTAACCCTGTCAAGTCAGGGGAAAATCCCTGTCTTTCCTGGGCCAACCAGCTTTGTTTTCAGCTTAAGCTCAGTGAGCTGAAAATAATATTAATGTTACAGCAATTAAGCTGCATAGCCATCGTAAACAGTTGTATTACAGTAATATTGACCCTTAATAAAAAGGAAAGAAAATTTGTATTTATATAGCACCTGAGTACATCATCAAAGTACTCCACACAGGGAATAGAGTGTTACCGCACCATAATCTAATCAACAAGCCTTCTCTGTGGCACCTAATCAAACTCCTTTTGAAAATATTAATTCATATAGATTCCATTATTTCCTCAAATGACTTACTTTTTACAAATCTATTCGGGCGCTGCCTGAAAGGGTGGTGGAGGCAGATTCAATCATGACTTTCAAAAAGGAATTGGATAAAATTTGCAGGGCTACTGGGAAAGAGCGGAGAAATGGGACTAACTGGATTGTTCTTACAAAGAGCCAGCTCAGGCTCGATGGGCCAAATGGCCTCCTTCTGTGCTGTAACCATTCTATGATTCTCTGATTCTATTCTGGCTGTCCTTAATTGACCCATGCCTATCTGGGTAAGTGTTAGTTTTATCCAATAGTATGGCCTCCAAAAGCTTATCCACTACTGATATTAGGTAGACCGGCCTATAGTTACCCGGTTTATCCTGTTCTTCCTTTTTGCACTACTGTTGGACTAAAATGCCTGTTGTTATGTAGGCCATGCTGTGCCAGTAACCACCCATTAATAGCAATGAGATGAATGATCAGTTAATAGGGTTGATTTTAACATGCCGAAGTCAGTATTAATGGGACGGTAACGGCCTTAAAATGGGGTTGGATGACATACAGCAGCACCTCCACCTTACCAGCCATCAAACTGGAGATTTAATTACTGTGCCATTCCGTCACTTACCCACAGGTTCTGTTCCCCGCCTTCACATTTATTTTGCCAACCATTGAGATTTTGCCGGCCATTTCTCGTTTGCCCCAAACAGTTTTAGAATCAGCTGTGATACACTTTTAAATATTGATTCTGTAAAGCTAATAAAATGTTGCCTGCATATGCAACTGCTTAACTTTATGTGACTGCTTGCTTTTAACTTTTCCCAGGAGTTCTGTAAGAACTACTCGCTTGTGCGATTTCTTCTTGCCACCAAGTTCCCAGCACCAGGCCCAATATGAGCAGGGAGGGTATCAACCCAGGGACATGCCAAGGAATCGGCCCAACTTGATATCGGCAAGCCTTAAGCTAATTTTTCTATTACATCACTGGGTTATTTAGCTATCGCAGAAAATTTGCTCTTGTTTTTCAGCTACGTCATCGTAGTATCGTAGTATCATAGTGGGTACAGCACAGGAGGAGGCCATTCGGCCCATCGTGCCTGTGCTGGCTCTTTGAAAGAGCTATCCAATTAGTCCCATTCCCCTGCTCTTTCCCCATAGCCCTGTAAATTTTTTCCCTTCAAGTATTTACCTAATTCCTTTTTGAAAGTTACTATTGAATCTGCTTCTACCACCCTTTCAGGCAGTGCATTCCAGATCATAACAACTTGCTGCGTAAAAAAATGTTTCCTCATGTCGCCTCTGGCTCTTTTGCCAATCACCTTAAATCTGGTTTCCGACCCCTCTGCCAGTGGAAACAGTTTCTCGTTATTTACTCTGTCATAAACACAGTGGGAATATTTCCTCTGATTGCTATTTCTCGCAAAATTGTAAATGTGTTCTGAACAATGAGGAGCCAATGGAGACCAATGAGGACATGGGCTGATATGTGCGAAGGGTTTAGTACTAGAGTTGTGGGTGACTTGAAGTTTATATAGAGTGGGGCTCAAGAGGCTAGTAATAAAAGCACTGATGAAATCAGGGCGTAGGCTGATGATGCTAAGGGGGAGACTCCAGCAGTGATGGAGGTGAAGTAGGGGAAAAGTTAGGAAGCTGCAAGAAAGCAGTCTTGGTGGGAGACCAGAGATAGGATTTGAAGCTCAGTTCAGAGTTGAATGGACATCAAGATTGTGCGGAGTCAGATTCAACCTGAATGATGGGAGAGTTGTGTAGCATGCAGCAAACCACAGCTAATCTGGAGACTTGCTGGGGGCTGTACTGCAGAAGTCCACCGGATGGGTCCAGGCACTGGAACCTTTGTTTCAGGATGCCTATGGTTTGTTCAGGATGCCTATGGTTTGAGTGTGGCTCTCATTGTATCTGCGCTCAGCATCTGTGGCCGAGTTCCTGACAGGACTCATGAGCCAAGTGTAGAGGGGTATCCCCCGTCTCCAAGGAACCTGCCTGACACCCGCTGGTGTGGATTGAAGAAAAGGGGGGGGGAATGAGGATTGGTGCAGTGTGAAGGCATCATCACCACTGCCAGGATACCGGGCCAGGACCTGCATTATTCGCAGCCCTGCAGTCACCCACACCAGCTGACCATTCAAGGAGTGGAACCCCTTCCTGTTATAAAATATGGCTGGTTCATGACCGGGACAACACAGTGTGTGCAGTCAATGAGACCTTGCACCTGGGGAAAACCAGCCATGCGGGAAAATCCAGGAGCTTTCGCCCCTTGATCAGTCCCTCTATGGGGAAGGTGGTGTATTGATCTCTCCCCCGATCAGTCCCTCTATGGGGAAGGTGGTGTATTGATCTCTCCCCCGATCAGTCCCTCTATGGGGAAGGTGATGTATTGATCTCTCCCCCGATCAATCCCTCTATGGGGAAGGTGATGTATTGATCTCTCCCCCTGATCAGTCCCTCTATGGGGAAGGTGATGTATTGATCTCTCCCTGATCAGTCCCTCTCTGGGGAAAGTGATGTATTGATCTCTCCCCCTGATCAGTCCCTCTATGGGGAAGGTGATGTATTGATCTCTCCCTGATCAGTCCCTCTATGGGGAAGGTGATGTATTGATCTCTCCCTGATCAGTCCCTCTATGGGGAAGGTGGTGCATTGATCTCTCCCCCTGATCAGTCCCTCTATGGGGAAAGTGATGTATTGATCTCTCCCCCAATCAGTCCCTCTATGGGGAAGGTGGTGTATTGATCTCTCCCTGATCAGTCCCTCTATGGGGAAGGTGGTGTATTGATCTCTCCCTGATCAGTCCCTCTGTGGGGAAGGTGATGTATTGATCTCTCCCCTGATCAGTCTCTCTATGGGGAAGGTGGTGTATTGATCAATCCCCCTGATCAGTCCCTCTATGGGGAAGGTGATGTATTGATCTCTCCCTGATCAGTCCCTCTATGGGGAAGGTGATGTATTGATCAATCCCCCTGATCAGTCCCTCTATGGGGAAGGTGGTGTATTGATCTCTCCCTGATCAGTCCCTCTATGGGGAAGGTGATGTATTGATCTCTCCCCCGATCAGTCCCTCTATGGGGAAGGTGGTGTATTGATCTCTCCCTGATCAGTCCCTCTATGAAAAGGTGATGTATTGATCTCTCCCCCTGATCAGTCCCTCTATGGGGAAGGTGGTGTATTGATCTCTCCCTGATCAGTCCCTCTATGGGGAAGGTGGTGTATTGATCTCTCCCCCGATCAGTCCCTCTATGAAAAGGTGATGTATTGATCTCTCCCCCTGATCAGTCCCTCTATGGGGAAGGTGGTGTATTGATCTCTCCCTGATCAGTCCCTCTATGGGGAAGGTGGTGCATTGATCTCTCCCCCGATCAGTCCCTCTATGGGGAAGGTGGTGTATTGATCTCTCCCTCTGATCAGTCCCTCTATGGGGAAGGTGATGTATTGATCTCTCCCCCTGATCAGACCCTCTATGGGGAAGGTGGTGTATTGATCTCTCCCCCTGATCAGTCCCTCTATGGGGAAGGTGGTGTATTGATCTCTCCCCCTGATCCGTCCCTCTATGGGGAAGGTGATGTATTGATCAATCCCCCTGATCAGTCCCTCTATGGGGAAGGTGGTGTATTGATCAATCCCCCTGATCCGTCCCTCTATGGGGAAGGTGATGTATTGATCAATCCCCCTGATCAGTCCCTCTATGGGGAAGGTGGTGTATTGATCAATCCCCCTGATCAGTCCCTCTATGGGGAAGGTGATGTATTGATCTCTCCCCCTGATCAGACCCTCTATGGGGAAGGTGGTGTATTGATCTCTCCCCCTGATCAGTCCCTCTATGGGGAAGGTGGTGTATTGATCTCTCCCCCTGATCCGTCCCTCTATGGGGAAGGTGATGTATTGATCAATCCCCCTGATCAGTCCCTCTATGGGGAAGGTGGTGTATTGATCAATCCCCCTGATCAGTCCCTCTATGGGGAAGGTGATGTATTGATCTCTCCCCCTGATCAGTCCCTCTATGGGGAAGGTGGTGTATTGATCAATCCCCCTGATCCGTCCCTCTATGGGGAAGGTGATGTATTGATCAATCCCCCTGATCAGTCCCTCTATGGGGAAGGTGGTGTATTGATCAATCCCCCTGATCAGTCCCTCTATGGGGAAGGTGGTGTATTGATCTCTCCCTGATCAGTCCCTCTATGGGGAAGGTGGTGTATTGATCAATCCCCCTGATCAGTCCCTCTATGGGGAAGGTGGTGTATTGATCAATCCCCCTGATCAGTCCCTCTATGGGGAAGGTGGTGTATTGGTCACTCCCCCTGATCCGTCCCTCTATGGGGAAGGTGGTGTATTGATCAATCCCCCTGATCAGTCCCTCTATGGGGAAGGTGGTGTATTGGTCACTCCCCCTGATCAGACCCTCTATGGGGAAGGTGGTGTATTGATCACTCCCCCTGATCAGACCCTCTATGGGGAAGGTGGTGTATTGGTCTCTCCCCCTGATCAGACCCTCTATGGGGAAGGTGGTGTATTGATCTCACCCCCGATCAGTCCCTCTATGGGGAAGGTGGTATCTTGCAAACTGACTGATGTTGCTGATGTCACCTGTTGTAACCTGGAATGAGCCTGTGGGCTAGAAGTTGAGTGTAACTGTTACCTTCACAGCCCCAGACAGCGCTGAGTTTGCTCTGATGTTTGGCTCCAATTCCTGCTGTAACAGATGACCTAGGTCAGTGACTCCCCACACACTGTTCCTCTGACATGTTGAGGTTGAACATCCTGGTCGTGAAGACCCTGTTTGTTGTAAGGCCTCCTTAGCCCATTCCTCTTTGGCCCTTTTCTTTGACCCTCCACAGGTCTGTGCTTGCTTGCTGCTGTTGCTGTTGCTGTGTCAGCCTCAACAGTAAATCCCAGCAACATTCCCATCTTTTCTGGTCCTCCTGGAGTCAAACGGTGCAGCTGCAGTCAAAGGTCAACAGTCCGACTGCTCCGTATTCTGAATTATTGCCAAAACTCAGCTAAAAAAGGCTCCAAAATTTCTCAGTGGCCGAAAACCGGTCTCCAGATACAGATGGGAGCCCCTTTAAATAGCGCTGCTTCAGCCAGCTGCCCGAATATTGGTGCCATGTTTTTATGGGCGGGTACAAGAAGGCGAATGAAAGGCTCCCAGCTACCAATTTCCTAAAGGTGTCCTAATTCGAGTGCAGGACCCCGATTAACATATTTTAATGAGGCTAATGTTGATTTCCGACGGCCACCAGATATGCGTATTGTCCGCTTTTACCAATATGGCGGCGGCCACTTCTTGTGCTTCTTGTGCGGGACCTCCGACTGCTAAATTTGTAGGCCCACAGTTCAATTTGTGCTCTAAGATTGGGCCGGACGCGAAGGAAATTTTAACCCCGTCCCCACCCGCACTGCCCATGGTCTCTCGGTCTTCACAGAGAGATTTGCTTCCTCACAATGATTCATCTGCAAGTCCAGTGAAAAGCTATCAAAACTCACCAAATTAGGTTAGGCAAGTATTGACTTAATAGTCAAAGATCGGGAATTAAATTTGCAAGCTCTGCTCAAGAGTCTGACGATCTATCACTGGAGCTAGCAGATTGCAAGAAAAGGCTTCTATTAAGAGCAATGACTAATTGTTAAATAGGAACATTTTTGCAACAATCTTAGTGTACAATTTACTTTAAGAACTGTGGGATACAGCCTGTGTGGTCCAGCAAAGAGGAATACTTCATGTTCTCTTTGGAAACAAAAGAAGCTGTGGTATTCACTCTGTGGCCTTATTAAGTACATCTCCCTCGAGATGTCCTGAAATGTGATACATCTCTCTCTGTCACTATCCATAACCTTCCTAGACCAATTCATCGTGTGGAAATAGTCAAGGGGTCAGGATTGGACAAAATAGTGCTATCTGGATAAGGGAGGGGTGGGTGAGGTACAGGAAGGAACGCAAATTATTCGGGTACCTACTGCTGCTTTAATGTTACTTATATTTCTCAGAATGGAGGAGAAAACCCACACATCCATAGGATTACACTCACTTCAACATCCTTGCTTCCTGCACATCAAAGGAACAGTCTTTTGCATCAATACTTGTTTTATTCAAAATCTTTTCCTTTATTATTAAGAAATTCCTTATGAGATATGAGACCACGACAAATAAATTAATGGATGTGATTTTTGTTCTTAATTGAGAAACCACTGTAGGACCAAAACCCACAGGAGACCATCAAGGATATAAAGGTTAAACGAAAGAACTTGGATCTATATAGTGCCTTTCATGACCTCAGGACATGCTGAGGTGCTTTACAGCCAATTAAGTACTTCTGAAGTGTAGTCACTGTTGCAATGTGGGAAATGCAGAAGACAATTTGCACACAGCAAGATCCCACAAACAGCAATGAGATAATGACCAGATCATCTATTGTTCGTGATGTTGGTTGAGGGATAAATATTGGCCAGGGCACTGGGGAGAACTCCCTTGCTCTTCTTTGAAATAGTGCCATGGGACCTTTATGTCCACCTGAGAGGGCAGACAGGGGCCTCAGTTTAATATCTCACCCAAAAGACAGCATCTCTGGCAGTGCAGCATTCCCTCAGTACTGCACTGGGAGTGTCAGCCTAGATTTTGTGCTCATGTCCCTGGAGTGGGGCTTGGAACCACACAACCTTCATGACTCAAGAGATGAGAGTGTTACCATCGAGCGGACATCGGAAAGCCAAGTCTATCTAGCCAGTTGAGAAATTCAAAGGGTACCATACACTATCTCCTACCCCTCACTCTTTTTCTTGACAAAAACTCATTCACCTCTTGTATTTACTGATACAAATCCACCTCCACTATCTTCCCGCACAGTCTTTTCCACATATTAACCATCCTCTGTGCGAAGTAGTTAAATTTAAACTGTCTGTTTACCTTCCTTTTTCCAAGCTTGAATCCATGCCTCCCTCCCCCCACCCCCCGCCCATTATAGAATTTGTGGTTATATCAAGCTTTCTATCAGGTTTCCTTTGGCCACCTTTTCCCCAGTGTACACATTCCCAGCTCACTTGGTCTCTCAGTGACTCTCTGCAGCTCGACTATCAAATCCCTGGTGTTGTTTTAGTTGCCCATGGAACAAAATAGCAAAGTATGTCATTCGAAAGCGATTGCACACCTTGGCAACGAAATAAACAGTATGGGCCGCAAAATTTCCATGCTGTTTTGTTGCATTCTTTCTGTGCAAAAATTGAGGACAATGTTTTGGTTCAGGCGGCAAAATGGAGCAGGAGTAGTTTCCGATACTTTTCTGCTCCAAAACCGGCCCCCTTCCCCCCAGAGTTTTCTAACGCAGTTTGACTTTTCCTTCACCTGCTCTCTGAGTACCGAGTGAGCTCATTATAATATATGGTAACAAGGGCCAGTGGAGCTGTAGTCCCAGATTTGCCAGGTTTTATGCTCGCAACGCTCTGGGGTATGTTAGATTGAGAGATATATAAGGCACAGCTGCTGCAACGATCAGCTGAGACAAGGTTGAAGGGAAGAGTGTCTGAGCCTGAAGAGTGTGGAGAATTTGCATGGCAATTGCTGCAGCTGGGAGCAATTTTTGACTGCAATCTTTTTGGCATTCTGTCCATGCAGTCTTGAACTTGCTACTCACTGCTCATGGGAGTCCTAGAGCAGCAGGAAATTTTGATTCCCCTCCCACCCACCCCACCGTGAGGGCTTCTCAGAGCTTATATGACAATTGCCTAAGGTCATACCATTGTATGCCATTATATGGAGAAAGAGGAGGATGGAGGAAAGGAGAGTGAGGCAGCACTTAAGATGGCTGCGCCCGTCAGATCACAGCCCTCCCTAATGTCAGCTTTGGCTCAGTGGTAACATTCTTACCTTCTGAGTTTATAAGGTCTGTGGGTTCAAGCCCTCCTCCAGAGATTTGAGTCTATAATTTAGGCTAACACTCCCAGTGCAGTACTGAGAGAGTACTGTATTGTCCTTCAGATGAGATGTTAAACTGAGGCCCTATCTACCTTCATAGGTAGACGTGAAAGATCCCATGGCACTATTTCAAAAAAGAGCACAGGAGTTCTCCCTGGTATCCTGGTCAATATTTATCCCTCAACCAACATCACTATAAAAACAAATTATCTGGTTGTTATCATATTGCTATTTGTGGGATCTCTCTATGCATAATTTGGCTGCCGCATTTCCTACATTACAAGAGTGACTACATTTCAAAAGTACCTCATTAGCTGTGAAGTGCTTTGGGCCATCCTGAGGTTGTGAAATGCAAGTTCTTTCTTTTCTTTCTCCCTCCTAGAGAATATCAACCCAACATAGCTCCAACGGGGACCTTAGTGAGGAGATGTGTATTACACTTCACCAAAGAGAAAAGAAAAAAGTAAGACGTGCCCCCATATCTCTCTATTCCCTTCTCTCTCGTTTATGGATCAAGCAGCTCTTTAAATGCATCAACGCTATCTGCTTTAACCACTCCACGTGACAGCGAGTTCCACATTCCCACCACACGCTAAAGAAATTCCCCCTAAATTCTTTATTTGATATGTCAGTGACTACCTAATATTTATGCCCCCTTGATTTGGAGTCATCCACAAGTGGAAACAATTTCTCCACATCCACCCTATGAAACCCTTTCATAATGTCAGGTCTCCTCTTAGTCTTCTCTTTTTGAGAGCAAAGAGCCCCAGGTTGCTCAATCTTTCCTGACAGTAGCATCCTCTCAATTCTATAATATCCTTGTAAATCTTTTCAGCACTTTCTCCAGTGCTTCAATATCCTTTTTGTTGTGTGGAGATCAGAACTGCACAGAATACTCCAAGTGTGGTCTACCCAAGGTTTTATATAAATTTAACATTACTATACCTCCCTTCTTTAGTATTATATTCCAGAACTGAACCCCGGTATTTTGAATAACCCATGAAACTCTGTTGCAAATAGTTCTGCCAACCATTGGCAGGTGCAATCCGTCTCGCATTGGCACGAAAATGGCACAATTCACCGCTTGGAAATTCACGACCACACACTCTGTATGTGACTGTTTGCCATTAGCCATTGGAAAAATGTCATTGAAAAATGCAACTAAAAGCTGATAAAAGAAGAAATAAAAGACCAATCTTCACAGCTGTGGTTTCGAGAGTCTATTAACAAGTACAGGCTGTGCTTTGTGTTATGACTCATTCAGTTTGCTGTCTGTATCAAGTAGGATTCACTACTGCAAGAGTAAGCTGTGGCATGGTGGGTAGTACTCCTGCCTCTGAATCACAAAGATTGTGGGTTCAAGTCCCACTCTACTGATTTAAGCACAAAATCCAGCCTGATACTCCCTGTGCCAGTACTGAGGGAGTGTTACACTGTTGGAGGTGTTGCCTTTCGGATGAGATGTTAAACCGAGGCTCTGTCTGCCATCTCAGATGGACATAAAAAATCTCATGGCACTATTTTGAAGAAGAGCAGGGGTGTTGTCCCTAGTATTATGGCCAATGTTTATCCCTCAACCAACATCAGATGATCTAGTCATAAATATCACGTTGCTGTTTGTGGGACCTTGCTGTGTGCAAATTGGCTGCTGTGTTTCCTAAAAGCATTTCATTGGCTGTAAAGTGCTTTGGGACATCTTGAAGTTGTGAAAGGTGCTATATAAATGCAAGTTCTTTCTTTCTATTTAAACTGATAAACCTTACTCATTAGCAAAAGAAAGCCACCAAGCATTGTAGCCAGTGATTATAAACACTTTGCTGCTGGTAAGGCTCCCATCTTTTCTGGCCATTAATTGCAGAGTTGCTAATGTCATTATTTGGATGCTTGAGGCAACAATTCTTCATCTCTGGACTTTACCTTTCACCAGGGGCCATGTGCTGCAGCAAGGAAAATGAAGGGGTCTGCACTTCCTCAACAACATCTTTTCTTTAAGATTCAAATTAAAAGCTCTTAATGCAACAAAAAAAGAGATCTCGAATTTCCAATCAGTTTCAGCTCTTCTCAAGACCTAATTAGGTTTTCTAATAAATTAAAAGTGCTATAAAGCAGGAACTGCTGTAATCGAGAACCTACTTATTCACAGGTTCCAAATGAGGCAAATGCTTTTTTTAACCCACCGCATTAACTTGCTTTTTTGCACCTCTTCGCTGTCAAAGGGGGAACTGTGTTCATGAGAAAAAAAGGTTTTTTTGGCAAGCTGTATTTTTTTTCTGGAAGGGAGAAGGGCCAAAATTAATATGTTGCTACTTGCCTTTTAATCACAGTTGTGTTAGGTACGTATGACATGGGGGTGTGTTCCAGTGTCATTTACATGGTCATGTGGCATAAAGAAAAGAATAAGAAAGCACTTTTATTTGTGAAGCTGGTGCCCTCTTTCATTTCATTGGTTTTGTGGGATCTTGCTGCACATAAAATGGCTGCCATGTATGCCTACATAACGACAGTGACTGCACTACAAACAAATTCATTGTACGTGAAGTGCTTTGCAATGTTGCTGAGAGATGTGATCAGGTGCTTTATGAATGCAGCTTCTTTCCTTCTTTCTCTAAAATCTAACGTACAGAACAAAGTACAAGTCAATTAACATGTAAAAATCAAATCTGGACTCACAATTACAGGATACATAAGGGACAGAATTACTTTCCATCAATCTGAGTGGATTATGGCAGGAGAACAAACTTGCTTTTTAAGGAAATGACTGCCATAGAAACAGTAAAAACGAACCATGCAATGATCTTAGGTCGACCTGCTATTGTTAGATGTGCTTATGACTGAAGCAGCATGTCTGTACAGACCATTCTCATCATCTATACAAAGTTTTTCTTTTAATACAAAGACGTAACTCGTAGTAAATTCAATTAAATATTCCAACCACAATTACCCTTCAAATTTAGAACCATATTGAGAAATTGTCTGCAAGGATTGTACCAAATGACATGGGTCTCATTACTGAGATTATAAAAATGCATAGGTAAAATTAGCAACTGGGCTTTACCGATTAGAAACTTTCAATTAAAGGCTCACTGCAACCACAAGAAGAAAAATATTTATCTTTATTAGTAAGATAGTCAAAAGCTTGGTCAAAGATGTAGGAGAGGGGAGAGGTTTAGGGTGGGACTTCCATAGCTTAGGGCATAGACAACTGAAGGCATGGCCGCCAAAGGCAATCGGGAATGCAGAAGAGGCCTGAATTGCAGGAACATAGAGTTCTCGGAGGGTTATAGGGCTGGAAATGGCCACAGAGATTGGGAGGGGCGAGGCCATGGAGGGATTTGAACACAAGGATGAGAATTTTAAATTCAAGGCATTGCCGGACCGGGAGCCAATGCAGGTCAGCGAGTACAGGGAGTGATGTGCGAATGGAACTTGGTGTGAGTTAGGATACGGGCAGCAGAGTTTTGGATGAGCTAAGGTTTATGGAGGTTGGAAGCTGGGAGGCCGGCCAGGAGAGGGTTGGAATAGTAGAGTCTGGAATCAGTATTTCCATTAACTATCTATGTTGTCAGAAAGAAACTAGAAACCATTGTTTGGTGATTAAGTTTAGTTTGTTCTAAATTATTTCAGTTTTAGAAATTTAAACTTTATTTTCTCACTCCTCCCATTTTTCTTCATTTAAAAAATGTATTCCAAGTTTGATCCCTGATCTCTCATGAGTTAGCGGAAGATCTCCAAGGAGGCAGGAGAGATGCTGCAGTCGGGCTCAGTGCCCATGTCCTGGGGATGGAAAATATTAATCAGGTTCCCCCCCCGCCACCCCGATTGGTATCTACTGACCCCTCTGGAAAGGGCGTGCATGAGCACTGGGCGATAAAAGGATTGGCCTCACCTGTGATCACATTCCATGGACTGTGTCACTTTGTTTGTCCAAGAGTATGGACTTCTTGAGATGAAAAGAAAGAAAGAACTCCCATTTATATAGCACCTTTCACCACCTCAAGGTGTCCCAAAGTGCTTTCAAGCCAATGAGGTACTTTTGAAGTGTAGTCACTGTTGCAATGTAGGAAATGCAGCAGCCAATTTTCACACAGCAAGGTCCACAAACAGCAATATGACAATGACCAGATAATCCGTTTTAGTGATGTTGGTGGAAGGATAAATATTGGCCAGGACACAGGGGAGAACTCCCCTGCTCTTCTTCGAATAGTACCCTAGGATCTTTTACGTCCACCTGAGAGGGCAGACAGGGCCCTTGGTTTAGTCCCTTTCTGCTTGTCACCTTTTGTTGCCTTGCTCCGGTTTTACTAATCAGTTTGATGTTCCTTCCCCCCTATCCACTAGTCATGTTTGTGGTGTCATTCTAACTTGGGTATTCACAAAAAAAGAAGTTTTCAAAATGCTTTCATGAGGTGGCTGCCCCTTGAACTTGCTGCAGTGTGTCTCAAGACAACTTCACTGACGATAACAAACAGACCCCTCCAGAAATCTGGTGTGGGGTCTCCCGGACTGTCCTACAAGAATTACAATGTGCTTCAAGCAAACACGTTATTGAAAGGGGAGACAAGCTTTGTTCAAAGAAATTGCTCTTTCCTGACAACTACAAAACTCAAGAATGACGCTTCAATATTGAAATATTGCAATTGAAATAGAAAGACAGCAATAGTTGTTAACAGCTTTTAATTCCCTTCCCCTCCACCTGACGACGGAGGAAAGCTCCGAAAGCTCGTGATTCCAAATAAAGCTGTTGGACTATAACCTGGTGTTGTAAGACTCCTTACATTTGTCCACAAAAAAGATTGCTGAATTCTCTTTCAAGTGAAGTTCTACAGCTTGGGCATCTTGCCATAAATGGTATAATGTCATGATGACTTTTCGTAAAGGGCCATACGCAAAAGTCACAATTCTGTCTTGCCTGCTTATTAGCCAGATCCACACTCCCATTGAAATACTGTACGGTGAGATAATACAGTGCCATGCTATCCCAGTGTGGATGATGTGCACCAGTAGGTGGGAGTAGGACCTCATTATAAGATGGGGGAAGAGCATTGTTCATGATAAGCCTACATATACTGAAAAGATAAGTTGATCAGAAAGATTACATGTCACGATTAAACCATTCCAGTCGTAGCCCCAGTACCTACTCCACAGTAAAGATTTGGTGTTTAAGGAAAAACTTGCTCAAACTTTTTACATTAAGAAGTGAAAGGGACCAACTACGCTATGTTTAGATGAAAAAAACACATTTCAAGTTGGTGATTCTTGAGGCAGCAGTATTGGCTCATTGACTTGGCAAAAGAAAAACTGACAGCTGAGCCAAGCTGGCAGCGGCATCGGTGCTGTAAAATAAATCAAGTGTTGGAATATGCAACGCAGTTATCAATCTGATCCAGTTCTCTGTTAGACATCCCTTTCCTGGATCGATGTGCCAAATCTGCGAGTACCAATGTTTGCATTTCCATATTCAAAAGGGGGAAGGACAAGTAAAGAATTGAAGAACGTATGCCGAGTGAATCATTGGGAATGTTTAGAGTGCACCAATCTTCCATTTTACTGAGTGAACCACATCAACCAAGCTCTAGAACACTCAGAAATTGGAAGACACTGGAACTTAACCTTGATGCAGTTTCCAGAAACTTACATCCTTTGCCACCATGGGGAAAGATTTCCGCTCTGTGCTTATGTGTATCATAGAATCATAAAGCACAGAAGGAGGCCATTTGGCCCACCGTGCCCATGCTGGCTCTTTGAAAGAGCTATCCAATTAGTCCCACTCCCCCTGCTCTTTCCCCATCGTCCTACAAATTTTTCCACTTCCAGTATTTATCCAATTCCCTTTTGAAAGTTACTATTGAATCTGCTTCCACCACTCTTTCAGGCAGTGCATTCCAGATCATAACAACACGCTGCGTAAAAAAAAATTCTTCTCATCTCACCTTTGGTTCTTTTGCCAATTACCTTAAATCTGTGTCCTCTGGTTACCAACCCTCCTGTCAGTGGAAACAGTTTCTCCTTATTTACCCTATCAAAACCCCTCATGGAACACTTTTATTAAATCTCCCCTTAACCTTCTCTGCTCTAAGGAGAACAATCCAAACTCCTCCAGTCTCTCCACATAAATGAAGTCCCTCATCCTTTGTATCATTCCAGTAAATTTCCTCTGCACCCTCTCCAAGGCCTGATTTGCCAGCTGCAGCTGTGACGGGGAAACAAAATTGTAAACCTGTTTATAAAGAAGAGGTTTAAGATTTCGCCACGCAGTGGGCACAAAAGAAATCCACTCACTTCTAACGGGCAGCGACTATTATTATTCTGTTTTACAGGGGAGCCATATAGCGATATGCCTTAACTGCATTAAACCTACCAAACGCTGTTCATTAATGTGCAGGTTTGCCTGAGGTCCTATCAAACGTTTCATTTACACATCCCCATTGCTGCCCTGGTAATGAGTTCAGCCCTGAACTTTTCAGCTTGCACCGTAGTGACTTTTCTCACTATCTGTGAGCTGTGTGCGTTTAGTGTATCCTGTTTCAGTTTCAAGTAAAACCCCCAACTAATCAGCTCCACCTGTCTACCACCAGCAGCCCAGAAACCTGGCTACTCCTCGTCTCACTTTAAGCACCTCGCCCCTTTTGCCAAACAATGGGAATGGAATTGTTAAAGGCATGTTTTGCACCAGTTTTGTGGGGGAAATGTGTTTTGGTTTTATTTTGATTTTCCTCTTTTTTGCCACCTCCCTAGAGACACCCCACCCAGAAAAATATGAACAAAACCATTTGTACTCTGCCATGCTTTTGATGCCTCTAGTGCTCCATGCATTCATCACCACAGCTGTCCAAGGCGTCTGCTTTTAAAAGTCATTGCGAGGGTGCAAGTCTGTTCCGTTCTTTTCAGCACAAATTGTGTTTGTGGCAGGCACGCTACGTTTCAAGCTTTTTACTGTCAACTCAAAAAAGACTCTTAACAGTGGTTTCATGCCGAGTGGGTTGGACTGATTCATAAGAAGCTTCATAGGTCATATTTAAAAGCTTTGTTGACCAAAAAACCCTCCCCTGAAGGTGGAGATTCATGCTGGCACACGCTGTCAGCCTCTGACACCTTACCCACGTGGCTACGCTTTGTTTATGAACCTGGGCAATGAACATTGCCAGGTTTTTCAATCATGTGGGGAGGTGGGGGGAGGGGAGTGCGGGGAGGGGGCAACACAGCTGAGCCCAATTGTGTCTTAACTCAACTTCCATACAACACGCTTTCCAGCAGGGCTTTAGAAGTGGGAATCCTGGCTGAATGTTCCCCTAGTCCAGGGAGACTTGTGTCATTTATGGGACATTATCAGCAAGTCTGGGTGATCTCAGTACAGGCGTGAATCAATCCTGACATTGTACTTTCTTTCTATATAGAATTGCATGGAACGTATAGCCATTCGGCCCAACAGGTCCATGCCGGTGTTTATGCTTCACACCAGCCTCCTCCCACCTTACTTCATCGCATCCTATCAACATATTCTTCTATTCCTTTCTCCCTCGTGTGCTTATCTAGCTTCCCCTTAAATGCATCAATGCTATTTGCCTCAACTACTCCATGTGGTAGCAAGTTCCACATCCTCACCACTCTCTGGGTAAATAAGTTTCTCCTGAATTCCCTATTGGATTTATTAGTGACTACCTTATATTTATGGCCCCTAACTTTGGATTCCCCACAAGTGGAAACATCTCCACGTCTACCCTATCAAACCCTTTCATAATTTTAAAGACCTCTATCAGGTCACCCCTCAGATTTCTCTTTTCTAGAGAAAAGAGCCCCAGCCTGTTCAATCTTTCCTGATAAGGATATCCTCTCAGTTCTGGTAGCATCCTTGTGTATCTTTTTGGACCCTCTCCAGTGACTCTATATCCTTGTGACTTTTTCTAACTGGCAAGCCAGGAGTGACTGTTGCCTGATTTATTAATTCACTACACCCGCCAAGGAAAGGCATCTAGTCTTCGTTCGTTTTCCCGAAGCAGTACAGTTCAGCAGGTAAATCAACAACATGAGAAATCAGCTCTGCTTCCCCCGGTAGCCATAGCACAACGACAACTTGCATTTATATAGCGCCTTTAAAGTCCCAAAGCACTTCATAGGAATAATAATCAAACAAAATTTGACACTGAGCTACATAAGGAGATATTAGGACAGGTGACCAAAAGCTTGGTCAAAGAGGTAAGTTTTAAGGAGCATCTTAAAGGAGGAGAGAGAGGCAGAGAGGTTTAGGGAGGGAATTCCAGAGCATAGGGTCTAGGCAGCTGAAGGCACGGCCGCCAATGGTGGAGCGATGAAAATCGGGGAAGCACAAAAGGCCAGAATTAGAGGAGCGCAGAGATCTCGGAGGGTTGTAGGGCTGGAGGAGGTTACAGAGATAGGGAGGAGTGAGGCCATGGAGGGATTTGAAAACAAGGATGAGAATTTTAAACCTTTGTACTTCTTTCACTTCAAGACGGCGCAGTTTTATTTCCCCGTTAACATGCCTGTGATTTTTTTAAATTGGGCAACTTCTTTGGGTCATCCTAAAAAATAATTATGACTGGAATTTGGAAAGCAACTTGAAAGAAGCAGGTCGACACTTATTAGTAATATATTTAAAACCTATAGTTAATTGACAGAATCAGAATATAGCTACACGATTTTTAATAAGCTTTTGCTGTAGTGTTTTATGAACTGAAATAAAGGCCAGCATGTTCAGCTTATTCTGTGTAACGGTTTTAATAATTAACATGTGACCATACAAAATGAAATCAGTGTCTAAACGTGGAGTAAGATGTTTTACAAAAAACATGCTGTCACTAGTTCCATAACAAACTGTTGCTGCCATAGTAACCATGGAATCCAGAAATATTCTTTTTCTCTTAAATATAAGTCTGTCCTTTGTATCAGCCAGATTGAGGGGGGGGGGGGTGGGATGGGAAAGAGAGAAGACTGAATGTCTCATAGATCAAAAACACTGAAGGAAATATCATGTTTCTTTCTATTAAATTAGATTGATGAAACTAATACTTAGAGAGTCTTCTACTTCTCCTGTTTTACAGCTGCTCATTCTGAAGCAACATTGAATACAACAGTGGCTCAGTGGTAGATCTATGAGCTCATAACTACCATCCCCCCTCCCCCAAGCTCTCTGAGGGGAAGGAGATAATTGCTCCACATCTTTTCATTTAATATTTTTGTGTACTCAGTGACAGGACATCAGGGAGCATCTCATTTCACATGTTTGCAAATACAGAGAACTTCGGGTTCTTTTAAAAAAGAAACAAAGACTTACACTTATATAGTGCCTTTCACGACCTCAGGACGTCCCAAAGTGCTTTACAGCCAATGAAGCACTTTTGAAGTGTAGTCACTGTTGTAATGTAGGAAACACAGCAGCCAATTTGCACACAGCAAGATCCCACAAACAGCAATATGATAATCACCAGATAATCTGTTTCAGTAATGTTGGTTGAGGGATAAATATTGACCAGGATACCGGGGACAACTCCACTGCTCTTGTTCAAAATAGTGCCATGGGATCTTTTGCGTCCACCTGAGAGGGCAGACAGGCCTCAGTTTAACATCTCATCCAAAAGATGGCACCTCCGACAGTGCAGCATTCCCTCAGTACTGCACTAGGAGCATCAGCCCTAGATTTTGTGCTTAAGTCTCAAGAGTGGCATTTGAACCAAACCTTCTGATCTCAGAGAGAGGAACGCTACCATTGAGCCACGGCTGACTTTAGGAGAGAAGTAGATGGGCAACATTAGGGTGAAGGGTTGTCCAACAGAGTTAACACCTTGTTGAACTTCTCAGTGGAGAAGATAACACACTGGGGTAGATCTTGACTTTGTGCGTTAGTGTAAAACGGGTGAGAGTGAGTCGGCAGCCTGTTTTACATCTCTCCTAATTATTGAAGTCAACGGAAATAAAAATGGGGAGAGATGTAAAACAGGCTGCCGACTCACTCTCACAAAGGCAAGAGCTACCCCACTGTTATTCAATCACACTATTAAATACTGTGTGTACCTGCCCTTGGTAATCTGTCCACTGTTTATCCTTCAGACAGAAAGTAACCACTCTGTAAAGGGTAGAACTATCAGATTAGTGCATTATGAAAAGGCAGTTGCTGGGGAAATCCAGCTGATTAAAATATCAATGGCTGTTTAGAATGGCACATTCAGCAATATGGATTAGATGGATATGTGGGAGGTGGATAAAGGAGAAATGGGGATGGTGAAAGGATTATTGAGTTGAGCTGGTGAAAATTGATTTGCTCTGGTGGACAATCTTGACAGGAACCTTTTAGGTGATAATAAATTCTCCATCCTATTTTTGTCAGGCGGAAAATTGGGTTTTAGTTTGAATTTTTTTTCTTTGGTCCTCCTAATGCATCAGTGAATAAATGCACTGCCCGTTTGGTCCGAGCTAAACTGAAAATGATCCTATACTTGGTCTGTACTGAGTTAGCTTCTGGGCTAGGGACAGGGTAGTCAACCAATGGGTTCTTGCTCCTGATTGCTATCCAGTGATTTCTGCTGGAAAGTGCTTGTCTGAGATCTCTGCGTTCCTCCAATTCTGTCCTCTTGTGCATCCCCCAAATTCCTTCACCTCACCATTGGCGGCCATGCCTTCAGTGTCTAGGTCCTAAGCTCTGGAATTCCCTCCCTAAACTTTTATTACTTTAGAGACATTACTACGTCCTTACCCGGCCTCGCCTATATGTGACTCCAGACCCACAGCAATGTGGTTGATTCGTAACTGCCCTCTGAAATGGCCAAGCAATCCACTCAGTTGTACAATCCCCCTACAAAAAGTCAGAATAAGAATAAAACCGGATGGACCACCCAGCATCGGACCACTCGGCACCGAACACGACCAAGCCCAGTCGACCTTGCAAAGTCCTCCACACTAACATCTGGGGACTTGTGCCAAAATTGGGAGAGCTGTCCCACAGACTAGTCAAGCAACAGCCTGACATAGCCGTACTCACAGAATTGTACCTGTCAGCCAACGTCCCAGACTTTTCCATCATCATCCCTGGGTACGTCCTGTCCCACCGGCAGTACAGACCCACCAGAGGTGGCGGTACAGTGATATACAATCAGGAGGGAGTGGCCCTGGGAGTCCTCAACATTGACTCCGGACCCCATGTAATCTCATGGCATCAGGTCAAACATGGGCAAGGAAACTTCCTGCTGATTACCACCTACAGCCCTCCCTCAGCTGATGAATCAGTCCTCCTCCATGTTGAACACCACTTGGAGGGAGCATTGAAAGTGGCATGTGCACAGAATGCACTCTGGGTGGGGGACTTCAATGTCCATCACCAAGAGTGGCTCGGTAGCAACACTACTGACCAAGCTGGCTAAGACCTGAAGGTCACAGCTGCCGGACTGGGCCTGAGGCAGGTGGTGAGCGAACCAACACAAGGGAAAAACCTACTTAACCTCGTCGTCACCAATCTACCTCTTGCAGATGCATCTGTCCGTGACCGTATTGGTAGGAGTGACCACCACACAGTCCTTGTGGAGACGAAGTCCCGTCTTCACACTGAGGACACTGTCCATCCTGTTGTGTGGCACTACCACCATGCTAAATGGGATAAATTCAGAATAGATCTTGCAGCTCAAAATTGGGCATCCATGAAGTGCTGTGGGCCATCAGCAGCAGCAGAATTGTATTCCAGCACAATCTGTAACCTCATGGTCCAGCATATTCCTCACTCTACCATCACCAACAAGCCAGGGGATCAATCCTGGTTCAATGAGGAGTGTAGAAGAGAATGCCAGGAGCAGCACCAGGCGTACCTAAAAATGAGGTGCCAACCTGGTGAAGCTACATGCATGCTGACCAGCGGAAGCAACATGCCATAGACAGGGCTAAGTGATTCCACAACCAACGGATCAGATCAAAGCTCTGCAGTCCTGCCACATCCAGTCGTGAATGGTGGTGGACAATTCAACAACTAACTGGAGGAGGAGGCTCCGTGAACATCCTCATCCTCAATGGTGGCAGAGCCCAGCACGTGAGTGCAAAAGAAAAGGCTGAAGTGTTTGCAACCATCTTCAGCTAGAAGTGCCGAGTGGATGATCCATCTCGGCCTCCTCCCACGATCCCCACCATCAGAGAAGCCAGTCCTCAGCCAATTCGATTCACTCCACGTGATATCAAGAAATGGCTGAGTGCACTGGATACAACAAAGGCTATGGGCCCCGACAACATCCCAGCTGTGGTGCTGAAGACTTGTGCCCCAGAACTAGCTGTGCCTCTAGCCAAGCTGATCCAGTACAGCTACAACACTGGCAAATACCCGACAATGTGGAAAATTGCCCAGGTATGTCCTGTCCACAAAAAGCAAGACAAATCCAATCCGGCCAGTTACCGCCTCATCAGTCTACTCTCAATCATCAGCAAAGTGATGGAAGGTGTCGTCGACAGTGCTATCAAGCGGCACTTACTCACCAATAACCTACTCACCAATGCTCAGTTTGGGTTCCGCCAGGACTACTCAGCTCCAGACCTCATTACAGCCTTGGTCCAAACATGGACAAAAGAGCTGAATTCCAGAGGTGAGGTGAGAGTGACCGCCCTTGACATCAAGGCAGCATTTGACCGAGTGTGGCATCAAGGAGCCCTAGTAAAATTGAAATCAATGGGAATCAGGGGGAAAACTCTCCAGTGGCTGGAGTCATACCTAGCACAAAGGAAGATGGTAGTGGTTGTTGGAGGCCCATCATCTCAGCCCCAGGACATTGCTGCAGGAGTTCCTCAGGGCAATGTCCTAGGCCCAACCATCTTCAGCTGCTTCATTAATGACCTTCCCTCCATTATAAGGTCAGAAATGGGGATGTTCGCTGATGATTGCACAGTGTTCAGTTCCATTCACAATTCCTCAGATATTGAAGCAGTCCGTGCCCGCATGCAACAAGACCTGGACAACATCCACGCTTGGGCTGATAAGTAGCAAGTTACATTCACGCCAGACAAGTGCCAGGCAATGACCATCATATTTCAACAAGAGAAAGTCCAACCCCCTCCCCTTGACATTCAACGACATTACCATCACCGAATCCCCCACCATCAACATCCTACGGGTCACCGTTGACCTTCTACCACCGGCGCACTGTGGCTGCAGTGTGTACCATCCACAGGATGCACTGTAGCAACTCGCCAAGGCTTCTTCAACAGCACCTCCCAAACCCACAACCTCTACTGTCTAGAAGGACAAGGGCAGCAGGCACATGGGAACAACACCACCTGCACGTTCCCCTCCAAGTCACACACCATCTTGACTTGGAAACATATCGCCGTTCCTTCATCGTCGCTGGGTCAAAATCCTGGAACTCCCTACATAACAGCACTGTGGGAGAACCTTCACCACACGGACTGCAGCGGTTCAAGAAGGCGGCTCACCACCACCTTCTCAAGGGCAATTAGGGATGGGCAATAAATGCTGGCCTTGCCAGTGATGCCCACATCCCATGAACGAATAAAAAAAAACACTATATAAATGTGTAAAATTGAAATTCATGTTATACATTGAAAATAGCTTAGGCAGTAAGATATGAAGCAATTGAACATTGATAACATAATGTAACACTCATCAAATGTGATGGAGACAGCAAAGTTTTTATCTCTTTATTGCAGGAGATAAATTTTTAGGGATATCGTTTTTTCTTCACATGTTAATATTTTTAACTTTGCCCAACCAGTTGCTGCTATTTTTTTACATTGCAAGCAATTTTTTTTTTTTGCTTTGGTACAAATCACAAGCAGTGGAATTTATGTCCTTTGACCAATCCTGCTTTTAAAACTTAGTTCACTCTCTTAGCAACCATTTGCTAATGTTGGGAGAAAATGTCCTTTGTTCACTATAGGTAGAAAAAACCATTAACTTATTTTTTACAATTATGATTTCACTACGAATAGCAAATAGTGGAAATCACGCCTCTCTCTGCCCATCTTACCAACATGCAATAACAACAACTTGCAATAATATAGCAATTTTAACTTGGTAAAACGTCCCAAGGTGCTTCACAGGAGCGTTATCAGGAAAAATCTGACGCCAAGCTACATGCATGGTAAGGATGCCTTTTTCTGCTGCCTGGAAATGAACATAATTTTGAAAATGGTTTTGCTTTTGGATTTCCGCGGTTTGTCTCAGCTTCATTTTCCAGAATTCCAATTAACTTGAATAAATCCAATGAAACCCTGGATGGCTCAGTTTTCTGCCAGTGTGATTTGTTCTCTAGTGGTGCAATTTTTAGTGTTGGGGTGAATGACAATGGTGGAAAATGTTAGCTGGATTATTTTCCCTGGAAGTATCTGAAAACCAACAAGATGGCTTTCTACCACGACCTGGAAGATATCTCCCTCCCTCCTCTTCCTCCTCCCTTCTCATAGGAACATAGGAACAGGAGTAGGCCATTCAGCCCCTCGAGCCTGTTCTGCCATTCAGTGAGATCATAAGAACATAAGAACATAAGAAATAGGAGCAGGAATAGGCCACATGGTTCCTCAAGCCTGTACCGCCATTCAATCAGATCATGGCTGACCTTTGACCTCAACTCCACTTTCCTGCCTGATCCCCATTTCCCTTGATTCCCCTAGAATCCAGAAATCTGTCTATCTCAGCTTTGAATATATTCAATGATTCAGCATCCACAGCCCTCTTGGGTAGAGAATTCCAAAGATTCACAACCCTCTGAGTGAAGAAATTCCTCCTCATCTCAGTCTTAAATGGCTGAGCCCTTATCCTGCGACTATACCCCCTAGTTCTAGACTCTCCAGCCATAGGAAACAACCTCTCAGCATCTATCCTGTGAAGCACCCTCATAATCTTATATGTTTCAATTAGATCACCTCTCATTCTTCTAAACTCCAGAGAGTAATGGCCCTTTCTACTCAATCTCTCCTCATAGGACAACCCTCTCATTCCAGGAATTAATCTAATGAACCTTCGCTGCAACACCTCTAAGGCAAGTATATCCTTCCTTAGATAAGGAGAACAAAACTGTACACAGGTGAAGTCTCACCAAAGCCCTATACAATTGTAAATTGTAAACAATTTTACAACACCAAGTTATAGTCCAACAATTTTATTTGAAATTCACAAGCTTTCGGAGGCTTCCTCCTTCCTCAGGTGAATGTTGTGGACAACATTCATATACCAGATACATCGACGACATTTTCTTCCTATGGACCCACGGCGAAGAATCACTGAAGAGACTACACGATAACATCAACAAGTTCCATCCCACCATCAAACTCACCATGGACTACTCCTCAGAATCGGTTTCTTTCTTGGACACACAAATCTCCATCAAAGACGGGCACCTCAGCACCTCACTCTACCGCAAGCCCACAGACAACCTCACGATGCTCCACTTTTCCAGCTTCCACCCCAACCACGTCAAAGAGGCCATCCCCTAAGGACAGGCCCTACGAATACACAGGGTCTGCTCAGACGAGGAGGAACGCGATGGACACCTACAGACGCTGAAAGACGCCCTCGTAAGAACGGGATATGACGCTCGACTTGTCGATCGACAGTTCCGACGGGCCACAGCGAAGAATCGCATAGACCTCCTCAGAAGACAAACACGGAACCAACAGAGTACCCTTCGTCGTCCAGTACTTCCCCGGAGCGGAGAAACTACACCATGTTCTCCGCAGCCTTCAACATGTCATCGATGACGACGAACACCTCGCTAAGGCCATCCCCACGCCTCCACTACTCGCCTTTAAACAGCCACCCAACTTCAAACAGACCATCGTTCGCAGCAAGTTACCCAGTTTTCAGGAGAACAGCATCCACGACACCACACAACCCTGCCACGGCAACCTCTGCAAGACATGCCAGATCATCGACACAGATACCACCATCACACGAGAGGACACCACCCACCAGGTACATGGTTCATACTCCTGTGACTTGGCCAACGTTGTCTACCTCATACGTTGCAGGAAAGGATGCCCCGGAGCATGGTACATTGGCGAGACCATGCAGACACTGCGACAATGGATGAACGGACACCGCGTCACAATCGCCAGACAGGAGGGTTCCCTCCCAGTCGGGGAACACTTTAGCAGTCAAGGACATTCAGCCACCGATCTTCGGGTAAGCGTTCTCCAAGGCGGCCTTCGAGACACACGACAACGCAAAATCGTCGAGCAGAAGTTGATAGCCAAGTTCCGCACCCATGAGGACGGCCTCAACTGGGATCTTGGGTTCATGTCACGCCACACGTAACCCCATCAGCAAAAAGGGAAAAAAATGTTATGTTTTTAATATTCTCTCTCTCTCTCTGCCATTTGGGTTTCTTTCTGTCTGTCTGTATAATTGACACAATGTATATCCAGTGTACTGGGACGTGCTGTTCTCCGTGACTGGCCTGTTTGAACAACAACGACACCTTTTGATTGGTGTGATGCTGTCCCAGCCTAGTATAAGATATGCAATTTGAGAACCTTTTCACTCATTCACCTGACGAAGGGGATAATCTCCGAAAGCTTGTGATTTTAAAATAAATTTGTTGGACTATAACCTGGTGTTGTAAGATTCCTTACAATTGTAGTAAGACTTCCTTACTCTTGTACTTCAACCTCCTTGCAATAAAGGCCAACATTCCATTTGCTTTCCTAATTGCTTGCTGTACCTACATGCTAACTTTTTGTGTGTCTTGTACGAGGACACCCAAGTCTCTCTGAACATCAACATTTAATAGTTTCTCACCATTTAAAAATATTCTGTTTTTCTATTCTTCCTACCAAAGTGAATAACCTCACATTTACCCACATTATACTCCATCTGCCCACTGACTTATCCTGTCTATATAATGTATATATACAATATATCCTGTCCATGCTAATATGTTACCCCCAACCCCATGAGCCCTTATCTTGTGTAACAACTTTTTATGTGGCACCTTATCGAATGCCATTTGAAAATACAAACATACAACATCCACTGGTTCCCCTTTATCTACCCTGCTTGTTACATCCTCAAAAAGCTCTAATAGGTTTGTCAAACACGATTTCCCTTTCATAAAACCATGTTGACTCTGCCTAATCATATTATGATTTTCTAAGTGCCCTGTTACCACTTCCTTAATAATGGATTCCAGCATTTTCCCAACTACTGATATCAGGCTAACTGGCCTGTAGTTCCCTGTTTTCTCTCTCCCACCTTTCTTGAATGGCTGATCTGTACCCATTTACTCACCTTGGCACCCTATTCCTAAATACTGTTGGCTAGCAAAAATCTATCGATCTCAGATTTAAAATGATTAATTGAGCTAGCATCTACTGTTTTTTGTGGGAGAGAGTTCCACACTTCTACCACCCTTTGTGTGAAGAAGTGTTTCCTAACTTTTCTCCTGTATGGCCTGGCTCTGATTTTAAGGTCATGTCCCCTTGTCATAGACTCCTCTACTAGCGGAAAAGGTTTCTCCCTATCCACCCTATCAATTCCTTTCAAAATCCTAAAAACCTCAATCAAATCACCCCTTAACCTTCTATATTCCAGGGAATACAAGCCTAGTTTATGTAATCTCTCCTCATGATATAAACCTTGGGGCCATGGTAACATTCTGATGAATCTGCGCTGTACTACTTCCAAGGCCAATAAATCCAATGAATTCCTGCATGGCTCATGGTCTCAGTGGGTAGTACGCTTACCTCTGAGTCAGAAGGTTGTGGGTTTGAGTCCCACTCCAGAGACTCGAGTACAAAATCCAGGCTCATGTTCCAATGCAGCACTGAGGAAGTGCTGCACTATCAGAGGTGCTGTCTTTCAGCATGAAATGTTAAACCAAGGCCCTGACTACCCTCTCAGGTGGATGTAAAAGATCCCAAGGCACTATTTTGAAGAAGAGCAGTGGAGTTGTGTCCTGGCCAATATTTATCCCTCAACCAACACCACTAAAACAGATTATCCAGTCATTATCACATTGCTGTTTGTGGGAGCTTGCTGTGCACAAATTGGCTGCCGAGTTTCCTACATTACAACAGTGACTACACTTCAAAAAGTACTTCATTGATTGTAAAGTGCTTTGGGACATCCTGAGATCCTGAAAGATGCTATATAAATGCAAGTCTTTCTTTTTCAGTTTTCTGTCAGTGCAATTTACTCTCCAGTGGTGCAATTTCTAATGTTAAGGTGGATGACAATGGTGGGAAATGTTAGCTGGATTATTTTCTTTGAAATCCAACAAAATGGCTTTCTACCCCGACCTAGAAGATATCTCCCATTCTCCTCCTCCTCCCTTTTCAACTGTCTTTTCATATTTAAAGTTGCTGTCTTTGCGATCAACACAAGGAGGTTCTGGAGGATTTATCTTGTTGTTTCAATTATTTACCTGCTGGTCCATTGGGAGAGGGTCTCCAGTCTCTTTGATCTTTGGAGCTTTATGTTCCGCTAAGATCCATGTAAAAGCCTCCCATGTCTGTGCTCATCTCTCCTGCAACTCAACAACAACTTGCATTCATAAAGTGCCTTTAAAGTAATAAAATGTCCCAAGGTGCTTCACAGGAGTGTTATCAGTCAAAATTTGACACCGAGCCACATGAGGAGATATTAGGACAGGTGACCAAAAGATTGGTCAAAGAGGTAGGTTTTAAGGAGTGTCTTAAAAGAGGAGAGAGAGGTAGAGAAATGGAGAGGTTTAGGGAGGGAATTCCAGAGGTTGGGGCCTGGACAACTGAAGACACGGGGCTGAATGGTGGGGCGATGAAAATCGGGGATACGCAAGAGGCCAGAATTAGAGGAACGCGGTGTTCAAACTCTCTGTTTGAATCCCTCAAATCAGGTTCCCTCACCTCCCACTGCACCTAAGTCATGAACTACAGCCTTTGACATGGTCAATCACATCATCCTCCTCCGCTGCCTCTCCTCCAGTTTGGTGTGACTGCCCTCGCTTTGTGGCACTAATACCTATCTGATTGTAGGCAGAGCATTAAAACCCACCACTTTGACCAATCTTTTGGTCACCCCTTCTAAGATGGGCTTCTTTGGTTCGGCACCCATTTTTTTCTTACACCTCTGTGAAGCATCTTAGACAGAAAGAAAGAACTTGCATTTCTATAGTGTGCTTCATGACCTCAGGACGCCCTAAATCACTTTACAGCCAATGAAGTACTTTTGAAGTATAGTCATTGTTGTATTGTAGGAGATGCGACAGTGAATTTGCGCACAGCAAGGTCCCACAAACAGCAGCATGATAACGCCAGATAATCTGTTTTTATTGATGTTGATTGAGGGATAAATGTTTGCCAGGACACCAGGGAGGACTCCTTTGCTCTTCTTTGAAATAGCGCCATAGGATCTTTTATAACCACCTCAGAGGGCAGCTGGGGCCTTGGTTTAACATCTCATCTGAAAGACGGCACCTCCGACAGTGTACCACTCCCTCAGTACTGCACTGGGAGTGTCAGCGTAGATTATGTGCTCAAAGTCTCTGAAGCCTTCTGAATAAAGGTGAGTGTGCTACCAATTGAGCCACAGCTAAGACCTTTGTGTGTGTTTTTACATTGAAAGTACTAGATAAATGCATAGAATCATAGAATCATAGAAGTTTACAACATGGAAACAGGCCCTTCGGCCCAACATGTCCATGTCGCCCAGTTTATACCACTAAGCTAGTCCCAATTGCCTGTACTTGGCCCATATCCCTCTATACCCATCTTACCCATGTAACTGTCCAAATGCTTTTTAAAAGACAAAATTGTACCCGCCTCTACTACTGCCTCTGGCAGCTCGTTCCAGACACTCACCACCCTTTGAGTGAAAAAATTGCCCCTCTGGACCCCTCTCACCTTAAATCTATGTCCCCTCGTTATAGACTCCCCTACCTTTGGGAAAAGATTTTGACTATCTACCTTATCTATGCCCCTCATTATTTTATAGACTTCTATAAGATCACCCCTTAACCTCCTACTCTCCAGGGAAAAAAGTCCCAGTCTATCCAACCTCTCCCTATAAGTCAAACCATCAAGTCCCGGTAGCATCCTAGTAAATCATACTGCTGTTGTTGTCATTATTATTATTGTTAGTGGCTCAAGCTCCCGATGTAAGTGTATGTCGTGCAGCTGATGTAAGTCAAAAGTTCACTTGCCCAGATTTACTAAGGATAGGAAAACTGGGACCTCGCTGCCACTGGCCTTAGTGAGTGCCAACAAGTTTACTTTCATATCGCAGTTGACTGTGCAAGATGCACGAGTGGGAAGGTGGCACCACTAGCACAGATCTTTCTACAATATAAAAGCTGCTTTTATTCACTATTCTAGCAATCCTTTCCCAACCTGGGTGTGAAAATCAGAAATGGCATTCTCAATCTGATTTACTTTGCTTCACATTCGTTGTAACTCTGTTGCCTGTATCCTAACTCGCACCCAGTCCTGTTCACCCATCACCCTGTGCTCACTGACCTACATTGGCACCCAGTCTAGCAACGCCTCGATTTTAAAATTCTCCTCCTTATTTTCAAACCCCTCCATGGCCTCTCCCTCCCTATCTCTGTAACCTCCTCCAGCCCTACAACCCTCCGAGATCTCTGCGCTCCTCCAATTCTGGCGCATCCCCAATTTTCATCGCTCGTCCATTGGTGGCGGTGCCTTCAGCTGCCTAGACCCTAAGCTCTGGAATCCCCTCCCTAAACCTCTCCACCTCTCTAACTCTCTTGAGATGATCCTTAAAACCTAGCTTTTTAACCAAGCTTTTGGTCACCTGTCCTAATATCTCCTTATGTGGCTTGGTGTCAAATTTTGTTTGATAATCACTCCTGTGAAGGGCCTTGGGACATTTTACTATGTTAAAGGCTCTATATAATTGCAAGTTGTTGTTGTTGTCAGCCTCTTTGCATTTTAGCGACTCTTCTTAAAGGAACAGTCCCTTATTCGTATCAACTTACCTACAGGAGTCTGTAGATAAGTAGCTTCTCTGCACCTTCTTAAATATCTCACAATTGGTATAAAAGGTCAAATGGATGTTCCTGTAGAACTCCTTCCATTGGATGGAAGCAAACGGAATTTATTTTAATCTTTAACTAATGCACCAAAAGTAAAGAAAACATGTTGTAAAGAGTTTCACATTAAATAGCTTTCAAGCTCATTCTGTTTACGCAAATAGAAGTGATTGACCCGCTGAATTATCTCATTTCCTGATAGATAACAATAATTCTCAAGCATCACATTGTGACAACTGCTTTCTTAACTAATGTAAGCACACAGTACAGATTGGTGGGTAGTCTTCTAATCCTTAAACTCTTATCTGATGCTGCAGTCTTTAAACTTAACTGTGATTTTATCTGCGACTTATCTACCTCATAAAGGCTTTAATTCTAGTGTTTACTAACCCTGAAAGGCCTCGGAGGTAATAAGTGGATTCATTCAACTTTCCAATGATCAAAGACCTAGACATAGATCTCAAGTCTTTAGGTTGTTTGGGGATTTAGGCCTTCATTTGTGGAAAAAAATGTCACTTATTAATTATTTTAACTATTAAATAACAGATTGTAAAATCCCTGCTGATGGGAAATGTTTTTTATTGGCGGGAGCTGGGTGAGTAGGTGCGACAGGATAGTAAGTTTATGAGCCCACTGGCTCCCTGGAGAATTCAATGCAAATAAAGGCAGAATGAGGCAACCTTTGAAATCTCTGTTTAAAAAGCGAAATACAGCTAATGCTGGGAATCTGAAACAAAACCAGAAAATTCTTAAAAACACGTAATAGGTCAGCTTGTGGAGAGCCATAGCATCATACAGCACAGGAGGAGGCCATTCGGCCCATCGTGCCTGTGCCAGCTCTTGGAAAGAGCTATCCAATTAGTCCCACCTCCCCCCCTGCTCTTTCCCCATTGCCATGCAAATTTTTCCTTTTCAAATATATATCCAATTCCCTTTTGAAAAAGTTTACATAAACTTGAATTTTCTGCTTTCCCACCCTGTTCAGGCCTAGCAAAAAGCTCACGCATCTCCAACCGGCGTTTACCATGTTTCAGGATTTCAGACTGTGCAACCATTGGAGGAACCTGGTGTAGTGCATATCTGAAAAATGTTACCATTGATCTAAACTCAGTTCTCAAGTGGTTAAATTCACAGGACAGCAGGGCTGGGAGATATAGATTAAGATGCAGGCGCCCCCATCTGAACCAGCGTGCTGAAGACAATGAAAGATAAAGGAGAATTGGATATATACTTGAATAGGAAAAATTTGCAGGACTATGAGGAAAGAGCAGGGGGGGAATGGGATTAATTGGATAGCTCTTTCAAAGAGACACAGACACGACAAGCTAAATGGCCTCCTTCTGTGCTGTATGATTCTATGACAGTTTACCATTCTAGTGATCGTTTCCCCTCATTGCTGTTGTAATATATTGAGGAGTCATTGCCAAAATTAAGCCAGTGGACTTTGCTCTTGGGTGGGTGATGATCTGTTTGACTAAATCCAAAGACACCATTGGAGTCAGGCTGACCGAAGAGCAAATACAGGAAGTTCGCAACGGCAGTTAGGCCTTGTTAAAGGGAAAGCTGTGAGGACCTTTTGCTGAGGCAAAGAGGTTAGTAAGTAGTTAGAAGCCACCTTGGCCTAGAATTTCCTCGGAGCTGCTCCTGCTTCGCCAGAAGTGCGGCGGAAACCTTGTTACGTTACAGCGACCAGCAACACGATTAGGCTCACTAATTTCACCACGCTGCTGGATTTTCGAAGGCCTGGAGAGGGAATTATTGTTGGCAACACTGTAGGCCCAATATTGGGGCCTCATTTACACGAGACCAGTGAGCTGCAGGCACCTGCTGGGTGGCCCCCAGGCAGTTCGCGGGTGAAAGGTGATTTCAATTTCGGGTTAGGTCCTGGGATTGGTGGGGAGGGGGGGGGTGCAGGAGGAATCAATCAGGATGGATGGGGTGGGGGCTACAGGGAGGGGGCATAATGAGCGCACCCGGCCCACCATATTGGATGTTTAGGCAACCAGTTTTGCGCCTGAAAAAACGGACGTGGGGCCATCGAATCTCTGGGCCTGGATGTTTTCTCCCAACAGACCAGTAGATAAATAACAAAAATGATTTTTAAAAAAGGAACCTCAAGCCCTTACCTTTTCTGATGTCAATAACTGTTTGGTCACCTCAGAGGAGGACACCCGAAAACTAATGGCAGGATGCAATCAATATAGTATGCATGCAGAGAAGGGGGCTTGTCTCTCTCTCTCTCCGTTCATGCTGTATTTCCTTTTTTTGGAGGGGGGAGGGGAAGCCCAAGCTGAACGCTAAATGAATAGAATTGGTACATTTTTTGTATTAACCCAAAATAGGCCAGACTGGGATCCACATTGGCTTGAACCTGGTTCAGCACTCATCCCTATCATCCAAAGTATTTTTATTTCTGGATCAAAGCTTTGCTCTATTGTCTCATTCTATAACCATGAACATATTCAACCAGAGTCTGAAACCATTTACTTTCTCCCCTCTGGATTCTTTGTAACACTGGCTATCATCAACATGGAATACAAATCAGTGAAAGACAGTTGCCCTGCTGGATATTTGGGCCTTTGCCCAGTCAATTCCCTTGTGCTTCCAACCTTGCTGTACTTTGATTAACTGCTAATAGCAATTTAGACCCAGAATCTGCTTTCATTAGCTCGAGACAGAGCATGCTATTTAAGAGTCCAGCTGTTCTGTGGAATCCAGATGTGATAGCTCTAAACTTACTAAGCAGTATTTAGTGAGGTGGAGCCCAATTCTGTGACAAATAAGATACGCATACATTTCATATGTGTCAAGCTGTAGCTAAGGGACATTGGAGATTACTAAGTTTCTTGTTTACCGTAGCAGCTGACAGGTGCCATATACTGCTACGATACATCTGCTCTCTTCATTATTCAAAAGCACATCCACTCTGACTTGAAGAAGCAGAAATACAGATGTGAAACATCAACTACAAGGAGAATAAGGTGCAGTCTGAAAGGGACCGTTCTTTCGTAATGACTCATTGTGCAGTTTATAAACCAAGTTTCTCTGTCTTAAAAAGGAAATTTCCAATGTGACTTGTCAAACTTGCATTGCACTAATAATGTATTTCAACTTCATTGATCTCCTCTTCCTAATTTTAATCACAGATCAATAATGGTACTATTTCTTTTGTTCACTGTTTGAAAAAATGCACATATATATATATATATATATATATATATCAGCTGTGGCCCGGTGGGTAGCATTGTGCCTCTGAGTCAGAAGGTCAGGGATTTAAGTCCCACTCCAGAGACTTGGGCCCATAATCCAGGCAGACACTTCAGTGCCAGTATTGAGGGAGTTCTGCGCTGTTGCAAGTGCTATCTTTTGGATGAGATGTTAAACCGAGGCCCCGTCGGCCCTCTCAGGTGGACGTAAAAGATCTAATGACACTATTCAAAGACGAGCAGGGGAGTTCTGCTCCCCCAACAGCAATTTACTCTCTCAGTACTGTACTGGGGGTAACAGCCTAGATTTTGTGCTCAATCTCAGGAGTGGGACTTAAACCCACAACCTTCTGACTCAGAGTCAGAGGTGAGAGCTTTACCCACTGAGTCTGGCTGACAGATGTTGATTAATTAAGGACAAGCAGTACGGTTTTGTGAAAGACAAATCATATTTCACAATGAGTTTTGTGAGGGAGTAAGAGATTGTATTGGTAAAGTAAATGTTGTGTATGTGGTTTTTAAGGAAGATGTATGATACGGTGCCACATATGAGGGCTTGTTGTAAAATTAATGCACACGGTATTATAGGGAATGTGGCAGCACGGAGGAGGTTTTCTAAAGGACATAATAGAGAATGTAATGGTTAATGGATATACTTTCAGACAAGAGGAATGTAAACAGTGGTGTCCCTCAGGGGATCAGTGTCAGAACCACTGCTCTTCTTAATTTATTTAACTACTTGCTTTTATATAGTGTCTTTAGCATAAGGGAATGTCCCAAGGTGCTTCACACATAGGTGTAAAGAAGATGGATGCTGAGCTGAAGGGGATTGACTAAGAGGGTGATCAAGAGCTTGGTCAAAGAGATGGGTCTTGAGTGGATTGTTAAAGAGGGATCAAAAAATGAAGAGGTGACGAGGCTTGGCTAGGGAGTTCCAAAGCGTAGAACTGAAGTGGCTGAACATTCTGTCACCAGTGTTGGCGTGGTGATTGGGGGCATGCACAGGGTCAGAGAAATCGATGTAGGGCTGGAGGAGATTGCAGAGATGGTGTGAGGCCATGGAAGGATTCTTAGATGAGGACCAAGATTTTAAATGTGGTACATTGAAGGATCGGGTACCAGAATAGATCAGTTTCTTTCTTTCTTTCCTGATTGCTTTAACAAGTAGGAAAAAAAGAAAGAAAGACTTGCATTTATATAGCGCCTTTCACGGCCTCAGAATTTCCTAAAGCGCTTTACAGTGTACTTTTGAAGTGTAGGAAACACAGCAGCCAATTTGCACACAGCAAGGTCCCAAAAACAGCAGTGAGGTAATGACCAGATAATCTGTTTTTTGGTGATGTTGGTTGAGGGATAAATATTGGCCAAGACACCGAGGAGAACTCTCCTGCTCTTCTTCGAATAGTGCCATGGGATCTTTTATGTCCACCTGAGAAGGCAGTTTAACATCTCATCCGAAAGACGGCACCTCCAACAGTGCAGCACTCCCTCAGTATTACGCTGAAGTGTCAACCTGGATTATGTGCTCAAGTCACTGGGATGGGAACCCACAATTGTCTGACTCAGAGGCAAGAGTCCCACCAACTGAACCAAGGCTGGCACCCTAAAGCTGTAAGTTAAACTTATTACAAGACACAAATTTATTTAAAAGCAAGTTAAGTCAGCAGATAGGAATATAGGAACAGGAGAAGGCCATTTAACTCTCGAGTCTGTTGCGCCAT